>NW_019942514.1:2426661-2497907 GCF_002910315.2 Salvelinus sp. IW2-2015 | reverse complement strand
GTGTGTGTGTGTGTGTGTGTGTGTGTGTGTGTGTGTGTGTGTGTGTGTGTGTGGTGTGTGTGTGTGTGGTGTTGTGTGTGTGTGTGTGTGTGTGGTGTGTGTGTGTGTGGCCAGGCCATCTCCCTAGAGCAGGCCTGGGCAATTATTTTCCCAAGGAGGGCCACATTAGAATATATTTTTGCTATCGCAGGCCAGAATCATATTACAGGATTATACATCATGTGTATGACTGTGTGACAGATATATTCTACTGTAAATCACATCCTGCGGCCTTAAGAGATGATTTGTGCTTGACTTGTTATATTTCATCACTGAAAATGTCTGTTCACATACATAGGTTGACGCAAACAGTACAAACATCTTCTGAGCATGACTCTAATCTTTGGAAAAGTTTTGTTCATCGAGAGATGCATAAACCTCGCCAGTGACATTGTTTTGAATAGTTCTCCAATAACAGCATCAGACTGAAGATCGATAAGCTCAAGTTGCAGGTCAGTGGGAGCGTTATCCACATTGAAGGTGGAGGAAACCAAACAGCATGTCATTTTCCAACACTTTGAAATCCTCAAAACGATGAGAAAACTCACCGTTCAAAGCACACAGCAGCGATGTATTACTTCTCCCGCTGGTCATCTGATAGGGAACAGACTAGTAGTGTCGGAAGGTGGGTGAGATTGTTGGCTTCTACTTGGCGGGTCAGGAGGAGTCATTTTCCCTTGAAGGCTTTGACAAGGCTGTACATCTGATGTACAAAAAGACCCTTCCTTTGTAGTTTGGATATAGTTCATTCATGAGGGCCACAGTGAAGGCAAAATCAGCCACCATTCAATACCTTGCAGTTAAGGGAAATCCACATATTTTCCTTTCATTTGCAAAAACTCAGCAATCTCCAACTTCAGGTCCACACCCTTTAAAGCATCTTCCCCAAACTCAGCCATCTCACGTTTGTGTGGTTGGGGAGATCTGCATAACCCGACTCTGTCTCTTCCACAATGAGAAACTGTCTGTGGTGTAAAGATGTTGCTCTTATGAAGTTTACACTTTAGTGACTGTTCCACAACATGGTTCATTTTCAGAACACATTTACAGAGCACCTCTTGATGAATAACCCAATGCAGGAAAATCATTTTCTGATCTGGGTTCAGCTCAGCTAGTTGATCTTGCAGCACGTCTTCCGGATCCATGAACTCCCGTGGACATGGTCTCCGACCGGGTGCCTCAGTTTCTCGTCCCGGTTCTGGAAGGTGTTCTGTGCCCTCATTGGGTCGTCGGCCAGCCTGTCCTCAGGGTTCCACTCCCAGTCCAATGGCCAATCGGAAAGAGCAACCAGGTTCTTGAGACTACTCTGCGCTGTCTGGTCTCCGCCAACCCTACCTCCTGGAGCCAGCAGCTGGTGTGGGTCGAGTACACCCGCAACACCCTTCCTGCTCTGCACGGGTTCTATCTCAGTTTGAGTGTTCTCTGGGGTATCAGCCCCCGCTCTTCCCCAAGCAGGAGGAAGAGGTCGTGTACCTTCTGCCCAGATGTTTGTCCGCCGCTTGTCATCGTACCTGGAAGAGAGCCCGGTCGGCCTTCTCAAGACCAACCTCCAGGATCGACAACAAGCAGATTGCCATCAGACCCCGGCTCCCGGTATTGTCCTGGGCAGAAGGTATGTCTATGCCACCCGGGATCTGCCCCTCCGGGTGGAATCCGGCAAACTCTCCCCCCGGTTTATCGTTTCATTTCCCATCGCCAAAGATTATTAGCCCCTCTGCTGTTCGTCTTCTGTTGCCCGTACCCTTCGTATCACTCCACCTTTCATGTGTCCAGAGTCAAACCTATTTCTCACAGCCCTTTTCTCCTGTCTCCGTTTTTGTTCTCAGCTCCTGCTTTTCCCAGTCTCTCCTTTTTTCTCGTACTCCTGGTTTTGACCCTTGCCTGTCCTGACTCTGAGCCCGTCTGCCTGACCACTCTGCCTGCCCTGACCCTGAGCCTGCCTGCGTCCGATACAGTTGCTCCACCTCTGGTTTTCCTGACCCCTGCCTGCCTTGACCTGTCTATTGCCTGCCCCTGTTGAAATATTGTCATTCGATGTGTCTGCATCTTGGGTCTTACCTTGATTCCTGATAGTCTGTCCTCGTGCAGTTCTTATTTATACGTGCCTTCAAATAAAATGTCCCACATGCGGTGGGAGTTAAATCATTACACAAAGGAGAGTATTCATTGGGCTTTTAATTTGAATAACAAATACGTTTTTCAAAATTTACTATCGCAAATTCTTTATGTGATCTGAGCATACGGCCCCCGGGCCGGCCTTTGCTCCGTCCTGCCCAAGAGGAAAGCACTGGGCTTCATGTAGGTCTCATTTAGATTGGGACCTCACCGACACTGAGAAGAACCCATTCATCAACTACTGTAGTCACCATGAACCAGCTGTAATCCTGTAATCCAACTGAACACACACCCACATATGTACTGTACTCTCTGCTCCCAAATAGACCCTGTACACATATTTAGACAGGCATGCATCCAAACATTCAAGAGGGTGGCCTATTCTCAGGAGGAAATACACCCATTGACACGCGCACACACACACTGAATTGTTTTGATGTGTACACAGTGGTCCCATAGGCCTTTTCAGGACATACTTTGCTATTATGGTTACTAATCATTAGCCTTTGTAAATGAAGGCTGTCACCATTAGACCCTGTTCCTGTTACTGCACAAATCCTGCTACCGTTAGCAGGATGATGAGAAAGCTTATAGAGGCAGAGGCGGAAACTTTGCATGGTAGTGCACTCTGTGTGTGTGTGTGTGTGTGTGTGTGGTGTGTGTGTGTGTGTGTGTGTGTGTGTGTGTGTGTGTGTGGTGTGTGTGTGTGTGTGGTGTGTGTGTGGTGTGTTGTCTCTCTCTCTCTCTCTTCCTCTCTTTCTCTCTCATATCGCTTTTCAAGCCTTGCCAAAGAATCAACAAAATGCCTCAAGTAGGTTCATTCACAGCACAGACACACATGTGAAACAATAGACCTCTCTCTTTCATCCCCTGTCTCCCTGTCTCTCTCTTCTAAACATGCATACAGTTTTATACACATGCACAGTATCGTAACAACAAACGTCTGCCAAGGCATAAGCTGCTAGGTACACATACACGAAGGCCCTGTCTCACATTAGAGTTTATCGGGCCTGACAATTCAAACCCGGTTCGACCCAAGACCGGTGAGCTGAAGCCTGAGCCAGGACAGCCTGACATCACAGAAATAAATGAGCCCGTACCCGAAAAAAAGTCAGATCTCTTAGAAAACAGTATTGATTTAAAAAATGGTGTTGAGAACAATGTGGCGGAGGCGGGCGGCAGCAGAGTGAGGAGACGAGGAAAACAGCCATCGGGCATAGAGAAAGCGCAGAGAGCGAACAACTCACTAGTTTATGATCAACTGCAGAAATGAAATATTTGATATTAAGTAGGTAATGCAATTGAATGCATGTAATTCTGCTTTATACTGAAACTCTCGAAGTTCAATACACACACACACACACACACACACACACACACACACCTTGGTCAGTGTCCTCCTCATTGCTCTGAAGTGGCCAACAGAAATGATCACCAACAAGCTCTCACAGAATTAGATGTTTAACCACGTTCTTCAAACTTTAAATTTAGAAGTGGCTCCAAAAATCCAATTTCAAAGTGTTTTTGCTGCTCCTGCTGCTCTGTATCGTTACATAAAAACATTTTTCAAGGTTAAGGGTTAAGTTTAGGTACTCATTCCAAATGGTTCAGATAAGGGTTAAGGTCTGGGATAAGGTTAACACCCCAAATAAAAAACAACAGTGTCCACGACTGTGATCGAGAGCGTAACCTTCTGATCCAGAGTCATTTGTTATGGAATTATGCCCATCTACCACCCCCGTCCACAACGCCCTAGCAAAACCCAAGCCTATTTAATGGTAATAGTGCTCACTGTTGCCACTAGTGGCCGGTTTTGAAGGCATTTCCCCATGTCTTCAAGATAGAKGTCCAATTTCCACATCAATCTTGAACGACCTGGCTGATTACCACAGAAACAGGCTGAGCTGGGACCCACACCACACTCTATGCACCCGGCTACCCAACACATGCACACAAAWAGACACACACACCCCACTCTCCCCTGTGTACTTGGTACGCTYGCCCATAGTTAGCCTATGCATGCTGCCAATCCAGCCTAGAGCATAGAAATAGACTTCCATCACCCACCCATTGACTTACAGGGTATAACACGTTCTATGAATTCTATTTCTATGGGCTGAAGGCCCCAGAGACTCGGGGTTTGTCCCGAAATGGCACCCTGTTCCCTACATAGTGCCCTGGGGCCTGGTCAAAAGTAACACATTAGACTAGCCTACATGGTGAATAGGGTGCTATTTTAGACGCAGACTCAGTCAAGGGTTTTAATGAGTAAGCCTTTGCTAACTGCTCAGCTGCCGTGTCTCTGCCTCTCTCCACACTGACCAGAGGAGATGTGTGGGCCTCTCTTTGTCGCGGCCCGGCTAATTGCTGCTCAACAACGTCTCTTGCTGTCCCGTCTCATCGATAAAGGCCCTCCGTWGGGAAACCTGGAGGCACCTAAAGACAAACAAACCTGAACGGCCAATCGATAAGAGTGAATTTGAGCGTTACCGGTCAGCCAAAGGCTCCGTACGTGTGTGTGTTTTGTGTGTGGGGTGGGGTCGGGTCGGGGGGATTTGTGTGTGTGCATGCGTGTGTGTCTGTGTGTAATTCTCCACTGCTTCCTGTGTTCTCCTATGGGATCTTTACCCATCACTACTCCACTCTGAGCTGTTGTCTGCCTCTGCATTTTGATGCGATTTTGATTAGGCCCTTATCACAGATCTCAGAAAAGGCTTCACACAGCTATAATTCTAAATCCCCTTGACTTGTATGCCATAGATAGATTATCTTAATATGTTTTTCATATTGAGGCCATAAACTATCAAAATGAAGAAAGTCGCACACTCCATGTATAAACTCCCAGCAATTGAATGGGTATTTACCTAATAAATTGCTGGGAGTTTACACATGGAGTGTTCGACTTTCTTTATTTTGATAGTTTATAGTTTCGCCGTTAGTCAGCACCTCCACCCAAACAATTTTTTCTGGGTGTGCACCAGCTCATGTTTTTTAATTTCATATTGAGGCCACCAGTTGCCTATAAAGGTTCATATTTAAAGCTGGAATCCATACTTGGGGAAACTGCCAACAAGCTCTAACAGTCTCACTGCAGAATTAGACGTTTATCCACGTTTCTGCCAACATCACATTTTTTAAGTTGTTTCAAACATCAAATTCAGAAGGTTAATAAGGGTTAAGGTTTTTGACATGTTATAACCATGTTAAAACATTACGTTTAAGCACTCATTCAGAATGGTTAAGGTAAGGGATAAGATGTGTCCACCACTGGGATCGAACACCCGAACACCCGTAACGCGTCAAACACAAGTATACATCCTTTTACGATATTATAACAACAAAGAAGGTACTTAAAACAGCTAACACTGTTTTCTTTTCACCGGACATCATTGAAAGTCATTGCATGCGCAATAGACGAACAGTGTACTGTATTTTTTTTCCTCTCCTCGCCATTCTGAATGCTCCTCTCCTCCATTTCATCAACAAAAGAAAAACAATAACAAATGCGCTGGGGGCGAACAGTGGCGCTGTTTCACCGTAAGTGGATTTCAGCTTAAAAATAGAAATTTTTTATACACTTTTAAAAACAAATATCAGATATCGGACCATTTTCTAATCCACTGACTATGACATTGTCTGCTGCAGCCTATATGGCCACTCTGTATCTCTGCTTGAAGTGTTTTCTCTGGTCTTATGTGACTCTTCCTGCCACAGTGTCATCTCTCCCCCCACTCTCTCCCGGCGCATATTTGCTTTTGTTCTTGTCTCCCTGCCCGCCTAGCTGACTCACAATGATGATCTTGACCAAGCTGGAAAAGGTCAAGGTTAGCCAACAAATTGCCTCAAAGCAATCAGCCCTATCGGTCTCTCTGCTAACACACCATTTGCTCTCTCTCTCTCTCTCTCTCTCTCTCTGTTTACCCACGCGACTCGTGTCAGGGGGTCTGCCCACTTTGAAGTCGCACCTCTAAAGTGGGGGCTCTGCGAGAGCCGGGGACATCAAAGCAACCGTGGTCCACGTGGTGGTGACATTTCGGCGGCAGCGTGACCCAGTGGGGTGTAGCAGGGATTGGGACGATGTGGCTCAGCTGTCCTTTAAGACCCCTGGCTGCTCCAGGTCTGTGGGGTGTTTGCCTCTACTCTACACAGGATTGGCTTTCATTACATGAAACAGGATCCCCCCCTTACCCCTCGGCCAACAACAGAGCCACCACAGTGCTCTGGAGTTCATACAATCTACTGTAACCAGACCTTCTGTGGACACACATGTGCTTCAAACACACACACAAACACACGCACATGGTCGCGGGCGCCCGTACACACGCACGCACACACGTTAAACACACAGACACAGAGACGGACAGACAGACAGACAGACACACACACACAGACTCGCACACACAAAGGGAAAGTGTGTGAAAGGGTAGCTAGGGGTGCCCTTGTCACCTGGCCTTTCTTGTCAAGTTTGGTGCGAATTCATCACAACACAAGTCATTCTGCTGCTAAGCCTACTTCAATACATTGTAACATACCCAATATCAAAGCATGTAATCCACACAGGTTCAGTAGCTGAAGGAATYTTTTTATGTGTGTAGGCTGGTGTAGCTGTTTTGGGGAGTATAGGRTTAAACAGCGTTACAGACAGGTGTTATTAATGTGTCGGCCCACAGGATACCACATGTAGGGGTGTCACGATCTCCCCAACAGCTGTCTTCAGCTGTGGCTGGTATTATAAACACCTTCTAAAGCCAGGCTCGGTTAGAAGGCTTGGCCCTGGATATTGTGTGAGTCCAAGGACAAACAAAACGAAAGGGCATAAGATGAGGAAAGACCACGACTGTGTTCTATTACAACGTAGAGGATGAACTAGGGGAGATCCCCTTGCGTTGGTTCACTCACATTCAGTCCCTGGTGACCGTGTAGTTGTGTGTGCAGAGCCGTTTCAAACATTTCCAGGAATGAACATGTTTCCAGGAATGCTTAGCTGTTGCAAAGCCATCTGGTTGATGGAAATGTGTGTGCGTGTGCGTGTGCCTCAGGTGGAGATCGAGAAGCTCGACTACCACCACTACCTCCCTTTGTTCTTCGACGGGCTGTGTGAGACGGTGCACCCCTATGAGTTCTTCGCCCGCCAGGGGGTCCACGACATGCTCGAGCACAGGGGCACCAAGATCCTGCCCGTCATCCCCCAACTCATCATCCCCATCAAAAGTGAGTGGCTAAACGTTATTGAAATGTCACATAAAACACTGCCATAACGTTATTACAGCACAAATACTACTGTTAACGCAACCACAACACTTATCATCATCCTTGTCAAGAGTGAGTGGCCCCAAACATGACAGAAACATCACAGGAACAGTGTCACAACATTATCAGACCATAAACACGACTCTTTCATACAACCACAACCCTCTCACAGCAAATCTAGGCCAAATCTCCTATAACACGATTATAAAGAGATCATTTACTAACGTGTGGCCAGTAACCACAAGCCAGAATGACATGGCTTGACAATGGATAAATCCCCAATGCCCTATTCTTCAGCCACTAGTTGTTGCCATCCACACAGTGAGGACCTCAGTGAAAAGCTCACATATGGCCCCTTGCATCTTCCAGACCTATTATTATTAGAGAGCAGGGCTAACTGTTCTTGTTTTGCTGTTAGTGGATGAGACCCAGTCATAAGGCAAGGTTGCTAAGCTCCCATGAATATGGGGACACGCTACATTTAAATGTGCTTTGCCTCCGGCAGGACAGCACCTCATTGGTTTGGTAACGTCTGCTTCCAACTCACACCCTCAAACAGGCAGATCCCCTGAACGCAGCTCACTTTCCAGCCCACTTTCCAGCTCACACTCTCAAACACCTAGATCCCCTAAACYCAGCTCACTCTCCAGATGCCAATCACCTGAATTCTAACCACCTGTTCACACACCTGCATGTCATTATCACACACTATTTACTTCAGTTCTTTGCACCCCATCACTGTGAGGTATTGTTTGTTTTGTGACACACGTCTTTCGGAGCTCTGTTTTTCCCGTGATTTAATCCTCCCGTGGATGATAGTTTTTTCCTGCCTCACTAACGACGCCTTTTGCCTATTCCCTGCCTGTACTTTAGCCTATCGGATTTCCTGTTATCTACCTATTGCCTGACCTTCCGGACTACGTTACTAGCCTTTTCCCTGTCTGTACTGTTGCCCTTTTGGACCCCCTGTGTATGACCTTCTGCCTGCCCCTGGACRGAGCTACCTGCCTCCTCCTGTGGTCCTTTGCAATAAACACCCGCTGCGCCCTGCGCTTGAAACCAGCACTCTGTCTCCCCTCGTGTTCATTGCAGGTTTGTCCTGAAATCACACGCACAGTTGGCAGGCCGCAGGCTAGTTGGTCACGTCCAGGGGTGAGCYGGGACTAGCAAGAATAGCTTCAACATTTAGACAGGGATGAAATTACGAACACACAGGCTTCTAAGTTGTTATATGTAGAAAAGTATATGATGTATGATTCAGTATGCTCGCATGCTCTCACTCTCTCACATACACACACAAACATACGCTAACTTTCCACACACTGAGAGGGTTTGTTTTGCACTGGAGCCAACTAAGTGTCAGTTTCAAAGTGGGAGATTTTAAGCGGCGCCCAATAAGTGAGTTTGAGCAGTTGGCCGTTGTGTAGTGTGTGTGTTGTGTTGGAACTCTAAGGATTTCTCTTGTTGTGTGTGTGTCTGTGTGTGTGTGTGGTTGTGTGTGTGTGTTGTGGTGTGTTGTGTGTTGTGTGTGTTGTGTGCCAGTGTTTCAGCGCCTGCTGAGGCAGAGGGGTGGAACGACCAACATGAGCAGGGCCGCTGGAGACATGAAGACATGCTGACAGGGTTGACCCTGGCATAGAGTACACACACACTCACACACACACACTGCTTACTGAGTCGCAACAGAGGACGAGCAGGCATGCCCAGTGCACATCATAACACCAAGACACAGCGGTGTGTGTTTGTGGTACATGTGTTTGGTTTTTCTGTGTGTGACTTTTTGTTGTTTACTTGATTTACACTAGAATTCCCATTTTTTCAAATTTATTCACATAGTTTGTTTAATTTACCAATTGATTTCATTTGAGAAAGTCTGATTGCTGTCTGGTCATGCGTTCAGCTGTTTCACAACACTCTAAAACCAAATCGCTGCATATCGATATATGATTTTTTAGACTCCGACAACTCAAAATGTATTAATGTGTTTATAAATAAAAAGACAGCTGACATTGTGTTTTTGACCGAACGATTATTGCTTTGATTCCTCGTTTTCAAAAATTTGTCCATGTGGTACTAGCCTATACTGCCTAGATCTGTACCCTCTCATACGCTGCTCACACACACACACACACACACACACACACACACACCACACACACACACACACACACAACACACACACACACACACACACACACACACACACACTCATACCCCAAGTCCACGTAGCCCACTATGTCCACTCATGCATACTGACTCCCTCATATAGTAGCTACAAATTCCTAAGACCCAAAGGTGAACCACTCCTTATGAAAACGCACATCTAGCTGTGATAATGGAATTTTAAATGGCCTGCTTGTTATTAGCTTCTTGGTTTATTAAAATCAGGCCCATTTTGGTGTGCCGTGCGTCAAACCCGCCGGCCCATGTCTGTGTTGCAGATTAATTACTTTTCAATAGAACTCCAAGGAAGGAGGGAAAAATAAGTGCAGGCTGCAATCTGAAAGGCAGAAAGTTRTCTCTGACTGACGTTAATATAGAAGCCTCCATCTGGCTGGTGCCGGCGGGCTGTTATCTTGCGACTGGCTAAATCACGTTGTTGGACTCTGAATTTTGATGATCATGAGTCATGACTTCGGGTCACCCGATGAGAATACGCAATGGGCTGTGCAGTCGTCATAGACCTTTACTCTGAAACTGAACTCAGGTCAATGTGGAGTGTGCGCTCGCCTCCTTGCACCCACCTGTCACAGAGGCTACATTAGGCTAGAACAGGGATCCCCAAAAGGGTTTCCCAAACTTGGGGGGGCCAAATCACCTTGGTCCGCAAGATTTCTTAGCAAAATAATACCTAGTCAGTTGTACCACAATGCATTCAACTGAAATGTGTCATACACATTTAACCCAACCCCTCTGAGTCAGAGAGGTGTGGATGGCTGCCTTAATCGACATCCACGTCTTCGGCACCCGTGGAACAGTGGGTTAACTGCCTTGCTCAGGGGCAGAASGAKAGATTTTTACTTTGTCAGCTCAAGGGATTTGATCCAGCAACCTTTCGGTTACTGGCTCAACTCTCCTACCAACCAGGCTACCTGCCGCCAATTGTGGATTAAATTGATTAAATTGAGATTTCTTGTCACMGGCCTACACATAATACATTCCTTAATGTCAAAGTAGAATTACGTTTTTCAAATTKTTTACAAATTAACAAAATATTTAAAGCTGAAATGTCTTGAGTCAATAAGTATTCAATCCCTTTGTTATGGCAAGCCTAAATAAGTTCAGGAGTAAAAATGTGCTTAACAAGTCACATAATAAGTTGCCTGGACTCACTCTGTGTGCAATAATAGTGTTTAACATGATTTTTGAATGACTACCTCATCTCTGTACCCCACACATACAATTATCTGTAAGGRCCCTCAGTCGAGCAGTGAATTTCAAACACAGATTCAACCACAAAGATCAGGGGGATTTTCCAATGCCTCGCAAAAAAGGGCACATATTGGTATATATATATATAAAGACATTGAATATCCCTTTGGCATGGTGAAGTTATTAATTACACTTTGGATGGTGTATCAATACACCCAGTCACTACAAAGATACAGGCATCCTTTCTAAATGAGTTGCCYGAGAGGAAGGAAATCACTCAGGGATTTCACAATGAGGCCAAAGGTGACTTTAAAACAGTTATAGAGTTTAATGGCTGTGATAGGAGAAAACTGAGGATGGATCAACAACATTGTAGTTACTCCACAATACTAACCTAATTAACAGAGTAAAAAGATGTAACGTATGTTGTTTGAAGGATTGGACCAAGGTGCAGCGTGGAAGGCGTTCATAATTTTTATTAATGTGAACCAGCAACAAAATAATAAAGAGTAACAAAACAAAACATACAGCTTTGAAGGGCTAACAAGCAACAATACAAAATCAAGATCCCACAAACAACAGGTGGGAAAGGCTGCCTAAATATGATCCCCAATCAGAGACAACGAAAGACAGCTGCCTCTGATTGGGAACCATACCAGGCCAACATAGAAATATACAAACTAGAGTACCCACCCTAGTCACACCCTGACCTAACCAAAATAGAGAATAAAAAGGTCAGGGCGTGACAAAAGAAGGAAGCCTGTACAGAATAAAAATATTCCAAAACATGCATCCGGTTTGCAACAAGGCACTAAAGTAACACTACAAAGAAATTGGCAAAGCAATTAACTTTTTGTCCTGAATGCAAAGTGTTATGTTTGGTGAAAATACAATACAACACATTACTGAGTAAGACTCCATACTGTCAAGCATAGTGGTGGCTGCATCATGTTATGGGTTTGCTTGTAATTGTTAAGGACTGAGGAGTTTTTCAGGATAAAATATCTACTGAATGGAGCTAAGCACAGGCAAACTCCTAGAGGAGAACCTGGTTCAGTCTGCTTTCCACCAGAAACTGGGAGATGAATTCCCCTTTCAGCAGGACAATAACCTAAAACACAAMGCCAAATCTACACTGGAGTTGCTTACCAAGAAGACAGTGAATGTTGTGGCCGAGTTAAGTTTTGACTTAAATATACTTGTAAATCTATGGCAAGACCTGAAAAAGGTTGTCTAGCAATGATCAACAATCAATTTTACAGAGCTTGACGATTTTTGAAAAMAATAATGGGAAAATGTTGCACAATTCAGGTGTGCAAAGCTCTTAGAAACCCAGAAATACTTACATCTGTAATTGCTGCCAAAGGTGATTCAAACATGTCTTGACTCATGGGCTAKTTATCAAATCAAGATATATTAGAATTTTCCTCCACTTTGACATTAGAGAATTTTGTGTAGATTGTTGACAAAAATMACAATTAAATAAATTTTAATCCCACTTTGTAACACAACAAAATGTGGAAAAGTCTAGGGGTGTGAATACTTTATGAAGGCACTATATATGTGATTGTAAACAAATGTAAGCAAGGTATGAAATTATTCWGTTTTAGTTKATATATTATATTTSTTTGGGCTTCTTGCGGACAATTTCCCTTCTACAAATTATTAGTAATTATATTTTTAGCCCCCTGACCATCCGCTCAGGAAAAAATCAGCCCACGGCTGAATCTAGTTGATAATGGGCTAGAATGATTGAGAAAAGGTTGAGTATTATGATGTGAATTTTGAGGTGTTGCTTTTGAAACCTTGAAAMGCCTCAATCATGGCACAGGAGGGATTCTTTTTAGCACTTTGAGCCAAGATTTTCATGTAAAATAACCCAGATAAACTTTAACGTTGTCATTCCAACACTACCTTTTTCAATCGGAGGAAATAAATTATGAGAAAATTATACTGATATGCTGTCATAAGCATTTCCTACCCTCTTTAAATAAGGTACAGAATTCTCAGCCACGTCTCCATTGAGCCTCCACAGATTGGCGTAACATTTGTTCTCTCTACGAGACCAAAATTCAATTTTCATTACGAGGAGATCCCCGGCTTAGGCAAGAGAACATTTCGCAGTGATCTGAAAAGTATATTTATATTACAACAAACTCGATTGACTAAAATCTTCAAAATGCCACTCACCTGTGACATTTGGGGGAGATGAGAATACAAGGCTGCGCTTAATTTTTGGGGGAACGGAATATCTAATCGACGCGGCTTGAATAGATGATTACTTTATTCATATCCGATGTGATGCGGATTGTACCAAACGTTAATACATCCGACTCAGATTCTCCCCCTTTTGTGAGAGGCGAGAGCCTGGATGAATAATTGAACAGTCCCACGGTCCAAATGTCACAGCTAGGGAAAATTGTTTGCACTTGTGGTAATTAGAATTTCATTATTTGTTATGTGCGTTTGAAATCCCTGTCAGTCCAGATTCAACCTTATTACCGTGATGGCAGATAGCTCTCCCCATGTGTGAAGGAACAGGAGAAAGATCCTATAATGGATACACTCATACCACATTGTCTGTAACACTAATACACGCACAGTCACACGCGCATGCACGTGTACACGCGCATGCACGTGTACACACGCATGCGCGGAAACGCACCCAAAAAAAACACATGCACACCCACATTGAATGGAATGTATAAAATATGAAGGCTTGGAAATGAAAGATGATAGGACCATCCATTCTTCATGTTCACATCCTGTCACACAGAGCATGTGTATAAATGACACCCCTGGGTTTGACGACACAATGTCCCTGTAATGGAAGGTTAGTGGTGTGTGTATGAGTGTGTCACCGGTGCGTGTGGATTACGCATTCTCTGTCTCTGACTGAGAGTGGGTTTGACATGAATATCACGTGTTTGTGATTGTGTGCATGCCTGCGTGTGCGCGTGCCTGCGTGCGCGTGCCTGCGTGTGTGTGCGTGAACGTGTGCGTTTTTTCGTGTGTGTGCGTGCAAGTGTGTGTTTTTTCGCGTGCATGCGAATGTGTGTGTGTGTGCATCACCTCTCCAGAGCTGTTTTCCCCCTCTCATGTCAACCTGTCAGGCCTGTCTCGGTGCAGTGCAGTATGGCTGGAAGGGAGGCTGTGTCTGCGTGTGTGTGTGTGTGACAGCCATGCATTTGAATATGAGCTGTTTTAACACTCAGGCCACAGGTGACACCGCATGCCGCTCCCTAAGTGTACTAACTGTCATACTACCCATTTTATGGTTCCTGACCCCCCCCCCTCCTCTCTCCTTCGCTCCCCTCCTTCGCCTGCTAACATAATTCATTCTCGCCCTCTATGTCAGACATGTGTTTTCCCTCAGATAGTTTAGCTTCTCCTTTTTATTATTCAAGATTTGTTTTTGCATGAATAGTTGTAACTCCTTTTAGTTCTGTTTATGACATTATCCACTTAAGGGGACTAAGAGCTATTGGGACTGTCCTATAGCTGCTTCAGCGGCTTTGAAGAGAAATGTTTTAACGGTTAGATTGTGTTTATCTTGGTTTTAAATGGGCAATCTGCAGTTGCTACATCAATTTTAGGACTTAGAAATTAATGATATACAGTGCATTTGGAAAGTATTCAGACCCCTTGAATTTTACAACATTTTGTTACGTTACAGCCTTATTCTAAAATGGATTCAATTGTTTTTTCCCCCTCATCAATCTACACACAATACCCCATAATGACAAAGCAAAAACAGTTTTTTATCACATTTAAATAAGTGTTCAGTAGCTTCACTCAGTACTTTGTTGAACKATGTTTGGCAGCGACTACACCTTTGATTCAGCTTGGGTATGACGCTACAAGCTTGACACACCTGTATTTGGGCAGTTTCTCCCATTCTTCTCTGCAGATCCTCTCAAGCTCTGTCAGGRTGGATAGGAAGTGTCGCTGTACAGCTATTTTCAGGTCTCTCCAGAGATGGTCTATCTGGTTCAAGTCCGGGCTCCGGCTGGCCACTCAAGGACATTCCGAGACTTGTCCCGAAGCCACTCTTGAGTTTTCTTGGCTGTGTACTTAGGGTCGTTGTCCTGTTGGAAGGAGAATCTTTGCCCAGTCTGAGGTCCTGAGCACTCTGGGGCAGGTTTTCATCAAGGATCTCTCTGTACTTTGCTRTGTTCGCCTTTCCTTTGATCCTGACTAGTCTCCCAGTCCRTGCCACTGAAAAACATCCCCACAGCATGATGCTGCCACCACCATAATTCACCYTAGGGATGATGCCAGGTTTCGTCCGGACGTGACGCTTGGCATTCAGGACAAAGAGTTCAATCTTGGTTTCWTCAGGCCAGCGAATCTTGTTTCTCATTGTCTGAGAGTCTTTAGGTGCCTTTTGGCWAACTCRAAGGCTGTCATGTGCCTTTTACTGAGGAATTGCTTCCGTCTGGTCACTCTACCATAATAGTCTGATTGGTGGAGTGCTGCAGAGATGGTTGTCCTTCTGGAAGGTTCTCCCATTTCCACAGAGGGACTCTGGAGCTCTGTCAGAGTGACCGTCGGGTTCTTGGTCACCTCCCTGACCAAGAATGATGGCCACTGTGTTCTTGGGAACCTTCAATGCTACAGACATTTTTGGGTACCCTTCCCCAGATCTGTGCCTCGACACAATCCTTTCTTGGAGCTCTACGGARAATTCCTTCGATCTCATGGCTTATATAGATAGGTGTGTSCCTTTCCAAATCAAGTCCAATCAATTGAATATACAACAGGTGGACTCCAATCAAGTTGTAGAAACATCTCAAGGATGATCAATAGAAACAGGATGCACCTGAGCTCAATTTCGAGTCTCATAGCAAAGGGTCTYAATACTTTTTTATTTGTAATAAATGTGCCCATAAAATATAAACCTGTTTTTGCTTTGTCATTATGGGGTAGAGTCATGAAGAATTTTATTTTTTCATCCATTTTAAAATAAGGCTGAAACATAACATAATGTTGAAAAAGTTAAGGGGTCTGAATACTTTKCAGATGCACTGTATACCAGTTGGTTCCTGAATAACTTAAATTGCCCCTTTAAAGGCCCAGTGCAGTCAAAAACGTGATTTGTGTGTGTTTTATATGTATTTACACAATATGAGGTTTAGGGATGTAACGATTCATTGATCTGCATCGGCCCCCGATTTAAATGTTTAAACGGACCCCAAACCGATCCAAATGTAGCATGCATCAGTCAGAAAATCGATTAAAACATTACGAATCACGGACCCCCCAAACAATTATCATATTACTTTCTTTCTACCTTACGAAAATACCTCYTATTTTGTGACAACTGATGTCGACTTTCGGTGTCGAACTAAAAGCATGTAACTGTGTTGACAGTCATTGATCTAKWAGTKCTGTTGCATGCCGAACACCCCTAGGGAATATCAGTAGCCTWGTCAAACTGCACACTGTGCCCAGGTTCGCCTGTTGACCAATGCCAGTTAGACGGCCTGTTCCTGATATTCCACATCTGCATTCAAATGTTAAAATGGCTCATTTGGTAGGTTGTTATCATTGCGCTGCTCAACAATTGTATTTTACCGGAGTAAAAGTAAGCTACCGGAGACAACTCTCATCTCTTTATACCTGCTGAACGGGGCTTACAATAGATTTCATTTGGATTGTTCAGGCTCACCATCAGCAACAGTTTGGATAGTTTCGCTTTAACCAATTGGTGTATATGGTCATTTTTAGATTTACAGGGTAAAGTTAATGTTTTCATAACGATGAATCACTTGTGCGAGGCGCACTGCATGGCTAAAGTGGGAGGAGAAAAGAAGCTCACTAAACTTCCAAACGGTCAAAAAATGTGCTTTACACTGAGTGTACAAAACATTAAGAACACCTTCCTAATATTGAGTTGCACCCTTATTTGRCTTCAGAACAGCCTCAATTTGTCTGGGCATGGACTCTTCAAGGTGTCGAAAGCGTTCCACAGGGATGCTGTCCCATGTTGACTCTAATGCTTCCCACAGTTGTGTCAAGTTGGCTGGATGTCCTTTGGGTGGTGGACCATTCTTGATACACACAGGAAACTATTGAGCGTGAAAAACCCAGCAGCGATGCAGTTCTTAACACACTCAAACTGGTGCGCCAGGCACCTACTACCATACCCCGTTCAAGGYCACTTAAATATTTTGTCTTGCCCGTTCACCCTCTYAATGGCACACATATACAGTCCATGTCTCAATTGTCTCAAGACTTAAAAATCCTTCTTTAACCTGTCTCCTCCCCTTCATCTACACTGATTGAAGTGGATTTAACAGGTGCCAGTCTATGTCATGGAAAGGTTTGTACACTCAGTGTACACTTGGCTATGTCATAGTTKATTTGTAAACGATACATTTTGATACTAGCTCAAAAAACTGAATCTGCAACAATTACAAGTTAATTAGTGGGTGATGTATATTTCAGAACCAAAGTGGGGGGACAAAAAGCAGTCTACTTTGCCCCCCCACACCCCCCTAATCTGATAGTGGTAGTGGGGTGGTAGATGCCTAGTCTCCCTTATTGCTCAGATCAGGTGCCTACATAGTATACACCATAGACATGCACACATACAAAGTATACAACACACATAAACACCACACCACACCACACACACACACACACACACACACACACACACACACACACACACACACACCACACACACCACACACACACACACACACAACCACACACACACACACACACTTAACACACAGAAGTTGCTCAGACAGATCCAGCTCAGAGAGGCCAGCTTTTGAGCTCCATCAGCAAGCGATTTTTAAGAATGGAGAATGAATTTGTTCATGCAACTAATGTTAGTGCATCGAATCGTATCGCATCGAAACGAATGCATCAAATCGTTTCAAACTAAAACGATCGTTCATGCATCATATCATAACCCATGTATCAAGATACATATCAAATCCTCTTGAAAGGAAAGATGCACATCCCTAATGAGGTTGGAATAAAGCTACATTCTTGCTTGAGAAATTGCTCTTGCTAAGAAGCATTTTTTTTCTTGTTGACCATTTTTATTGAGAACAATACAGTAAGGTACTTATTTAATTGTTACCAGAAATGATTTTGATATGATAAAAAGGCTGCATTGGACCTTTAAAGCAACACTTCTTATTGTAATGAGCCATTAACAACAACAGCAGGGGTCTGTGGAAGTCTATTGGTTTGTTAGAGTCCAAGATTAAGGGATGGTTCAAAAGGAGAAAACATATGTAAGGAGTCACCTGAGAAGTGCCACACACACCTCTCTTCCCACCCATCTGCCCACTAACACCCACACACACACACACAAGACGCGCATGCACACGCAGCGACATACTGTGCATGCATGTATGTACACACACACACACACACACACACACACACACACACACACACACACACACACACACACACACAAGCTAGTAATCCTTAGTTACAAATCACAGATGTTTTCCTCTCTTCCGTCTCCTTTCTTCTCCCTCTTCTGTTCCCCCTATCAGCGGGAGATGGAGTTAAGTGCAGCTGTCGGCCAAATTGCCCGTGATTGTCTCTCACTTATTCCTTCCTGTCTCTGTGGTGCCCTTTTGAAATCTCTGATTGCAGCCAGTCATTTCAAGTCAAAGGCTGGCACCAAAAACCATTGATTTCAGTGGTGGTAGTGTGAATGCCCCGTGACCTCATTCTGTCTTTTCTGCTAAATGTGCTAAATGTTCACAATAGGGGGTCTGAATCGTTAATTCTCAATCACACACCACCCTAGGGAAAGCCTCTATGAAAACAAGCACACACACACACACACACAACCCCCTCTCCCAGACCTGTAACCCCTGACCTCTATCCTGTGTGCACTCCATAGAAATAGAATCACTAGATGAGCCATCGCCATTCAAATCAATGTATAGGTCTGGGTGGACGGCGGCCATATTGAATGTACCAATACCTATGATAATGAACTCATTCTATTTCTATGGTGCCCATAACCATGTAAATCAATGTATGAGTCAATGGCCATATTGAGTCTACCCATAACAATAATAACATTCTATTTCTTTGGTGCCCTTCCTCTCTGTCTCACAGATGCCTTGAACATGCGGAACAGGCAAGTGATCTGTACCACGCTGAAGGTGCTGCAGCACCTGGTGGTGTCTGGAGAAATGGTGGGAGAGGCCCTGGTACCCTACTACAGACAGATCCTGCCCATCCTCAACATCTTCAAGAACATGAACAGTGAGTCACTTACATGATAGATCTAGCCTATACTGTGTGTCTGGCAGTATGTGTATTGTGGTGAATTTGAGGGGTAGTGGGAGTGGGATTTAAACGCGCGACCCTGCAACAGCTACGCTACCTAATCCATTACGCCGTCACCAAAATTGCTGAACCACTTGGTGAGGTTGCTGGTGTTGTGCTACGGATGCTACGGTATGTTTGTGAGTGCTAGCTTACTGTAGTGAAAGTGCAGAGTCCGTACAGTATGTACAGTACAGTATGTAGCCTATGTCTTTGACTGATGGCCACAGCGATACTGTTCATGTTTACTAGGCTATATGGTGAAAGGACAGTTTGAATGGCGGATGTGGTATCTTTAATTTATATTTTTACATTTTTTAGYGGGTAGATCAGCTTTACTATTGCAGATAGATTGTAGCTTCCATCAATGTAATTGTCTGTATCGTTTCCAATCCCCCATATATTTTTGTAAATATATACAGTACCATTCAAAAGTTTGGACACACCCACTCATTCGAGGGTTTTTCTTTATTTTTACTATTTTCTACATTGTAGAATAATAGTGAAGACATCAAAACTATGATATAACACATATGGAATCATGTAGTAACCAAAAAAGTGTTAAACAAAGGCAAAGGGTGGCTACTTTGAAGAATCTRTTCAAAGTATATTGATTTGTTTATGGGCGAGCTCCCGCTCCCATCCATTTCCAGGAATCAAAGGCTTGATGTTAGAGAGCTGCCACTATTAACATGTTAATAGACTTTTTTTTTGTGTGTGTGCATGCATGTCTGTGTGCTCACTATTATTCGCTATAAAAGCTTATTTTTGTCCATACATCCCCTGAATGTCCCATATCCCATCAAGGTTGACCTTGAGTCGTGCTCATCCCCTTTCATCTAACTAGATGCATCACTTTTCCTTTTCCCATCAATGTATTGGCTTTAGACTAGAGGACAACCAACATCCTTCTMATCCCCAAGCCTCCACCCCTATCCTACGTGACACACGGCGTCTCCAGATTGGCATTCGATAGGCAGGGCTCTTTGTGTGGCGCTGTCAAGCCTCAAAGCGCCGACACGGCCCCATTCACAGCCGGACGGTGAGAGACAGACAGACAGCTCGACTCAGACAATCCCCAAAACGCCAGTCATTCACCGGCGTCAGTGGAATGTGAAAGAAGAGTGGCATTGTGAATCAATCACTTAAACACAGGGCTTAAACAGGGCCTGAACACAGGGCTTTGGTCTATTAATCAATATCCAATTTGAATCTCTTGTCTCTTTAATTTGGTTACATTATCTCGTTGCCATTTTAGCATCGGGGGAGGAGAGAAAAAAAGGAGAGACGGGGAGAAAAAGATAGAAAGAAAGACAAAAGGGAGGATAGAAAATGGTGTCTTATTAGCACTGGGCCCTTATGCAAATCTCCTCTGTAAATTAGCTGTCAAATCAATCCCTAAACCGTTTTGGAMCGGGTGTATTTCGGGCGCAGCGGTTGGGCTGGCGAGCCCCACTAGGAATAGTTTATCTCTGCCTGATAGCTGCCCTGCTGCCTGGGTTGGCTGCTGCCTCGATCTGGTCTGGTCTGGCATTCATTATTCCATCCCCATCCCCCTATCTGGCTCGGCTGGTCCCTGCTCCTCCTGCTCCCTGCCCAGCCCGCTGGCTGGCTGCTGGGGTCTGACCTCTAACAGGGGGCCAGTGCTGAGGCAGAGTACACACACTGGCAACCAYGCCTCGAATTTCCCGGCGGCATCGATGACCATGGTCGTGGATGCCCCCTTGTGTGGCCGTAATGCCCCATAAAAAAAATGKCTTGCGGCCACGGTGGCCATTATGCCCTTGGGCTGAATATAATAATTATAATTCCCTTCTCCCGGCTGCCACTCGCCATGTTCCCGAAGACACCTCTCATTCACATGGCTCTCTCAGATATCTCAATTCTTATTTACCAATGCCCGTCACGTGATCGGGTCCGTCTCAGGCATCGCAGCTACGAAGTACAAGTGAAGACAGACACATCAGGATTCTTAGCGAATTCCGAGGCATCTATATTCTATTGGTCAGCTTGTCGTTATGTGCCAGAAATAAATATTCGAAACAGACTCTGGGACCGCTGTGAGACAATAGATTSAAATTCATACAACCACTGTACATGAAACAAACATTTAAAAGCAATGAGACTGATGCAACAGATCAGAACGTTTAGCTTTAAAATGTTGATGATCTATTGCTTCTTCACATTATAAGCGCAGTAAAGATCACACGGCAGTAAAGTTCACACAGCAGTAAAGTTCACACGGCAGTAAAGTTCACACGCAAATGGTCCAAAATGCAATTAGCTGGAAAACACCCTTCTCAAAAGCCCACTGCAATTGCGAGCGGTTTCATTTGACAGAGATTCAAATATCCTTTAGAAATGTAGAAAGAGGGAAGATCTAAATATGCAACTACTGTAGCATGTGTTGCTAATATGACTAGATTTGTGCTGGACAACGGCTGCTGGACAATGAAAGAAAGTTATTTGAAAACCAATAGAACATGAGAGAAATAGCCTACTGGTTTCAATGGCATTTTGTYTAGGCCAGTGACAACAAATCTCAATTGAATCCATTTTAAATTCAGGCTGTAACACAACGAAATGTCGAAAAAGTTAAGGGGTGTTTATAAAACAGTCAATCACGGACTACAAAAGGAAAACCAGCCCCGTCGCGGACCATGATGTCTTGCTCACAGACAAACTAAACAACTTCTTTGCTCGCTTTGAGGACAATACAGTGCCACTGACACGGCCCGCTACCAAAACCTGCTGGCTCTCCTTCACTGCAGCCAACGTGAGTAAAACATTTAAACGTGTTAACCCTCYCAAGGCTGCCGGCCCAGACGGCATCCCCAGCCYCGTCCTCAGAGCATGCGCAGACCAGCTGGCTGGTGTGTTTACGGACATAATCAAMCCTTATCCCAGTCTGCTGTTCCCACATGCTTCAAGAMGGCCACCATTGTTCCTGTTCCCAAGAAAGTGAAGGTAACTGAGCTAAATGACTATCGCCCCGTAGCACTCACTTCCGTCATCATGAAGTGCTTTGAGAAACTAGTCAAGGATCATATCACCTCCACCCTACCTGACACCCTAGACCCACTCCAATTTGCTTACCGCCCCAATAGGTCCACAGACGACGCATTCGCAATCACAGTGCACACTGCCCTAACCCATCTGGACAAGAGGAATACCTATGTGAGAATGCTGTTCATCGACTACAGCTCAGCATTTAACCCCATATAGTACCCTCCAAACTCGTCATTAAGCTCYAGACCCTGGGCCTCGACCCCGCCCTGTGCGACTGGGTCCTGGACTTCCTGACGGGCCGCCCCCAGGTGGTGAGGGTAGGTAACAACATCTCCACCCCGCTGATCCTCAACACTGGGGCCCCACAAGGGTGCGTTCTCAGCCCTCTCCTGTACTCCCTGTTCACCCARGACTGCGTGGCCATGCACMCCTCCAACTCAATCATCAKGTTTGCYGACGACACTACAGTGGTAGGCTTGATTACCAACAACGACGAGACGGCCTACAGGGAGGAGGTGAGGGCCCTCGGAGTGTGGTGTCAGGAAAATAACCTCACACTCAATGTCAACAAAACAAAGGAGATGATCGTGGACTTCAGGAAACAGCAGAGGGAGCAGCCCCCTATCCACATTGACGGGACAGTAGTGGAGAAGGTGGGAAGTTTTAAGTTCCTCGGCATACACATCACGGAAAAACTGAATTGGTCCACCCAGACAGACAGCGTGGTGAAGAGAGGCCTCAGGAGGCTGAAGAAATTCGGCTTGTCACCAAAAGCACTCACAAACTTTTACAGATGCACAATCGAGAGCATCCTGTCGGGCTGTATCACCGCATGGTACGGCAACTGCTCCGCCCACAACCGTAAGGCTCTCCAGAGGGTAGTGAGGTCTGCACAACGCATCACCGGGGGCAAACTACCTGCCCTCCAGGACACCTACACCATCCGATGTCACAGGAAGGAAAAGATCATCAAGGACAAAAACCACCCGAGCCACTGCCTGTTCACCCCGCTATCATCCAGAAGGCGAAGTCAGTACAGGTGCATCAAAGCGGGGACCGAGAGACTGAAAAACAGCTTCTATCTCAAGGCCATCAGACTGTTAAACAGCCATCACTAACATTGAGTGGCTGCTGCCAACATACTGACTCATCTCTAGCCACTTTAATAATGAAAAATGTATGTAATAAATGTATCACTAGCCACTTTAACAATGCCGCTTTATATAATGTTTACATACCCTACATTACTCATCTCATATGTATATACTGTATTCTATACCATCTACTGCATCTTGCCTATGCCGCACGGCCATCGCTCATTCATATATTTTTATCTACATATTCTTATTCCTTTACACTTGTGTGTATAAGGTAGTTGTGAAATTGTTAGGTTAGATTACTTGTTAGATATTACTGCATGGTCGGAACTAGATGCACAAGCATTTCGCTACACTCGCATTAACWTCTGCTAACGCCGGTCACATGTGTATGTGACAAATAACATTTGATTTGATTTGATTTAAAAGAATTCCTTCGACATTCCAATGTTCGAAGTTTGGCTTATCTACTTCGAAACAAGGTAAGACATGCCCCATAGTCAATTGTGCTCCCTCTCCGGCCTCTAGGTCACCAGGCTGCTCGTTATGGTGCACAACTGTCACCATTGTTACGCGCATCTGCGCATAATGACACTCACCTGGYCTCCATCACCTCCTTGATTACCTGCCCTATATATGTCACTCCCTTTGGTTCRTTCCCCAGGTGTCATTGTATCTGTTCCAGTGTCATGTCTGTGCGTTGTTTGTGTTTCTTGTTTTGTATTTAGTTGCGTTTATTTATTAAAACGCTCACTCCCTGAACTTGCTTTCCGACTCTCAGCGCACACGTTACACCCATGAAATGACAATTATGGTTAAACGGTTTCAAAATGTTGACTGCCTCCACTCAGATTGCACGGTGTGTGATGTCGCGGTGCACAACTGGCACTGGCCTTTCTCTCCTAACGAACAGTACCTCAAGTATGTCAACAGAATCAAGCCTTTAGACATTAATATGAATTGCCCTACATTATATTTGTCAAACATTACTGGCGTTCAAATCAATTCAAATTTTATTGGTCACATACACGTGTTTAGCAGATGTTATTGTGGGTGTAGCGAAATGCTTGCATTAAGCCTAGATATATGTAATTTAAAGTTTGGCTACATTTTCTGGTTTCTCCCTCACGTTAGCATTGGTGTGGACATGTGAGGCTATTAGCCAATACACAGATACTGTATCACCTACATATGACTGGCAAATTATTGATTTACATTTACATACACTTATGTTTCTCTTAACAGAATGGCTAGTGTTTTTTGGTTTTCAAATGAATTTAATTGGCTATTTTGGTTAATGGCCTTGGTGCCCTAGCAGATTGGGCACCTCTTGAAGTCCACATGGTCTTGCCCCTAAAACCTCGAAATTCCAGGCTTGCTGGCAACCCATTAACGCTTGTCATAGGCCTCCGTTTTAGGAAATCCAGTCAGCGTTCCAAATGGTACCCTATTCCCTTTATAGTGCACTACTTTTGACCTGGGGCAATAGGGCTCTGGTCAAAAGTAGTGCACTATATACAGTAGGCAATAGGGTGCCATTTGGGACGCAGTCAAACACTCAGGTACTGTATGAGGATTTTACCAGTTCAACACAGAATATTGCTTCCACTCTATTAGAAAAACAAGTGCAGGCTTTAACCTATCAAWGTGGTGATGAGCCCTTGATGGGTTGTATGCACAGCCTGTAGCGCTTCCTACTGGATGTAGTGTTGGTGACCACTGCGTTAGAATATTGTTGTTGATGTACTGAACACTGTACACATTAACAAGCCTCACGATGAGCACAAGACATTGAAAAGATGTTGAAAATAGTTATTGTTGGTTGAAAGGACGTTGAAAATACCTTTTAAAGGTGCTCACTGGGCTACTTCTATGAAGTTTGATGCAACGGTACAGTCATCTTTTCATGAACCCCTATCACTATCTCAATACTCAAAGGTCTGAATTGGAAATGTATGAATCACTCTCTATGCATTACTTAAGCCTATTACTTTGCAGTTTGTACTTTGACGTTTCAAGATCACTGTCATCTATTCAAGTCTTTCCTTTGTGCGGCATAGTTTTATTTTTGATTCATCAAAGTCTATCCATTATCTAATGTGTTTCCCACCTCCGGCTTGCTTTGTCACGCACATAATTCAATCATTCTGAACAAAAATGCAACGYTCCACACGATAGAAGCTACATTAATCAAACGCATTGCACAGATTCTACAGAACACAAGGCACAAAAGACTTCAGTCTGTGGTTGACTGGTAACCTCTTTCCCACAACGCTCCCACACCATAACTCACTACTACTGGGCCCAACCCCCCCATTCCAGCAGTAGCATCCCCTTCCCCCTCGCTCATCTCCCCAGCCGGCCACAACAGAGCCCAGTGTCCGCAGCTGGAGTCTCGACAGAGCGACGGTGGGTGGGATAGGGTAAGGGAAGGGGGGAGGGGGGGCCGTTTGGGTGTGGGGAGGGTACGCCAATGGCTCCATGAAAGGACATCTTGTGTCCCCCATGTGCAGCTGTTGGCTGCTGTGGTGGTGGTGGGCGAGAGGCGAGAGAGTGCCACCGCCAGCATTCTGTCTCTGGCTCCTCTCTCAGTGTCTCACCACACTGTCCCCTTTATCAGGGCTGCCAGCCCCCCTGCCACAAGTCTCCTCTTTGTGTGGTCCCCCCAGCTATCTAACACAGCAGAGCTCTGTTTCCATGTCCCTCTCTGCCACCCCCCTCCCGGTCCCTGTCCATACACTTCAAAGGACAGAGCTTTGGGTTAGGGTTGGGGTTGAGGTAGGCTCTGGCATCTCCCTGGGCAGCCCCGTTGGGGTCTTTAGGTGTCCTTTGACTACCAGGTCACCCTATCTCACTCTTGGGAATGTGCATGGTCTTGACCTGTGGCTGTGAGAGTGGCCCGGATGCTATATAAAGAAGGAATTTACGCATGTCTCCATTCTCAGATACACAATATATTTAGGCTTATGTTTGACTTTCTGCAAGCAGCCATTGCAGCTGACACTGTAATGTTTCAAAGGGAAGTTAACAATGATGAGTTATTATGGCGGAGATGATGCATTATAATACTTGATGCAGCACTTAGTTTTCTGAATCAGCTCTGTTGGTGTGTGTGTGTGTGTGTGTGTGTGTGTGTGTGTGTGTGTGTGTGTGTGTGTGTGTGTGTGTGTGATGACGGGGTTTAGGATAGTGCAGAAAATCACAGATGCAATTTGCACGGCTCTCTTGTTTGCTTGCTGTGATGAATCTCATCCCTAATGGGATGCAACAAACATTCCTTATGAGGGAGCAGCGTAGTCCGTCATCCAGCAAATTCCTCTCTTTTCAGGAACAGCAGTTATTTACACAGCCTTCAGAAAGTATTGACACCCCTTAACTTTTTCAACACTTTGTTGTGTTACAGCCTGAATTTAAAATGGATTAAATTGAGATTGTTTTGTCACTGGCCTATGCACAATACCCCATAATGTCAATGTGGATTTTTTTTTCTTCAAAATGMTTAAAAGCTGAAATGTCTGGAGTCAGTAAGTGTTCAATCACTTTTATGYCAAGCCTAAATAAGTTCAAGAGTAAAAATGTGCTTAACAAGTCACATAATAAGTTGCATGGACTCACTACGTGTGCAATAATCATGTTTAACATGATCTCTGTACCCCACACATACAGATAAATGTAAGGTCCCTCAGTCGAGCAGTGAATTTCAAACACAGGTTCAACCACAAAGACCAGGGAGTTTTTCCAATGCCTCCTAAAAGTAGACATTGAATATCCCTTTGAGAATGGTGAAGTTATTATTTACACTTTGGATGGTGTATCAATACACCAAGTCACTACAAAGATACAGGTGTCCTTCCTAACTCAGTTGTCGGAGAGGAAGGAAACCGCTCAGGGATTTCACCATGAGGTCAATGGGGACTTTAAAACAGTTACAGAGTTTAATGGCTGTGATAGAAGAACACTGAGGATGGATCAACAACTTTGTAGTTACTCCACAATACTAACCTAATTAACAGAGTGAAAAGAAGGAAGCCTGTACAGAATAAAAAATATTCCAGGCACTAAAGTGGTACTACAAAAAATGTGTCAAAGKAATTAAATTTGTCCTGAATACAAAGTGTTATGTTTGGGGCAAATCCAATACAACACATTATTGAGTACCACTCTCAATATTTTCAAGCATAGTGGTMSCTGCATCATGTTATTGGCATGCTTGTATCGTTAAGGACTGGAGAGTTTTTTAGGATAAAAAAGAAACGGAATGGAGTTAAGCACAGGCAAAATCCTAAAGGAAAACCTGGTTCAGTCTGCTTTCCACCACCCCTGTGAGATGAATTCACCATTCAGCAGTACAATAACCTAAAACACAAGGCCAAATCTACACTGGAGTTGCTTACCAAGAAGACAGTGAATGTTCCTGATTGGCCGAGTTACAGTTTTGACTTAAATCTATGGCAAGACTTGAAAATGGTTGTCTAGCAATGATCAAAAACCAAGTGAGAGAGCTTTAAGAATTTTTAAAAGAATAATGGACAAATATTGCACAATCCAGGGAGTGCCATGCTCKCATAAAGACTCACYGCTTTAATTGCTGCCAAAGGTGAATCTAACATGTATTGACTCAGGGGTGTGAATACATACGTCAAATTAAAGCAAGAGAGGGTATGCTAAACAACTTTTTTAGTACAGCTGTGCTGCGGTCATAGGTACGAGGCGAGTACCGTAGATCAGCACAGCAGCAATTGCTTTTATACAAAGAGTTACCAATTAAATAAAAATCATTATTTTGATTAATGTATTCATAGGCTACTATTTCATCACTCAACGAAAATATAGGCCTAGTCCCGACTCCTGACACATGGTTGCTAGCCAAGCCGGCAGGCCGTTCATTCTGGTTAGGTTGCCAAAGACGCGGCCCAGTCATTAAGTATTTTTGTTCTATATCTATGGACACGACCCAGTCGTTCGTTCTAAATGTTTCTCTTATCCCATGCTTTCTAGCTAGCGAACTACGACTAACACAGTTCGGTCAAACAGTGAAGCTATAATAACAGCAAAGTACAGTGGTTGCTCCACTAAAAGTTTTGCAATTATGCTGCGGTACTTAGAGGTAATTTGTGGTTTAGTACGGTACCCTGCGTCACCACTTCATTGCTCCAGACCACCACAAGGGGGAGTTAGAGCACTGATTATGCTTTRGGGTCCTACTGTGTCTCTGACAATGAACGGGCGACATAAACCTAAATAGAAACTGATAATTGTGCACGACTTCAGTATTACTTACTAAAACTGTTGTTACACTAAGGTTTTTATTATTTTATTTTGGTCTTACTGTAATACTGTAGGCCACTCCTGACCGGTCACGTTATTCAGCGCCTGAGTGGTGCAARGGTCTAAGACACTGCTCGGCAGTGCAAGCTGTGTTGCTACAGATGCTGGATCAATACCCGTGCTGCCCCTCGACTYAGATGATTGTAGGTTTTTGGTTTCWCTGCCMCTAAAAACATAAATATTTCTTWGTAACAWTGTCTCACCCCATGTTCAAAAATTMTATTTTTCCTCGCGCTGTAATGAACACGAGGGGAGACAGAGTGCTGGTTTCAAGCGCAGGTCATACACAGGGGGTCCAAAAGTGCAACAGTACAGGCAGGGAAAAGGCTAGTAGCGTCGTCCGGAAGGTCAGGCAATAGGTTGATAACAGGACATCCGATAGGCTAAAGTACAGGCAGGGAATAGGCAAAAAGTGTCGTTAGTGAGGTAGGCAAAAACTAGCATACACGGAAGGATTAAATTACGGGAAAAACAGAGCTCCGAATAGAAGTGTGTCACAAACCAAACAATACCTCATAATGATGGGGTGCAAAGAACTAAACTAAATAGTGTGTGATAATGACATACAGGTGTGTGAACAGGTGATCAGAATTCAGGTGATTGGGATCTGGAGAGTGAGCTGCGTTCAGGMGATCTASGTGTTTGAGCGTGTGAGTTGGAAGTTACACGCCCATTTTACGTTATTTGAAAACGAAATCATCTCCAAAATGTAATTTTTTAAACAAAGCAATTATTGTTATTATTAATTTATAATMACATAAAAGCCTGTTGTATATTCTCACATATATATTATTAACCCTGTTATTAGCGGGACAATATATATTGGTCATATTGTTCATGGCTCCCGAGTGGCGCACAATGGGATTGCCTTACAGAGAACTCCAGCTGAAAAGCGAGCGAGGTTCAAGTCACGAGGGCAGCTGGCACCGGATGGGCCGCAGAGCCGCGCACAGAAGACCGACCTAGCCCATGGGGAAGGGAGGAGGAAGAAGGGGGAGGTGGGGTGGACCCCAACCCCGCCACACTGTCAACACTTTTAAGGAGCATTGCACTAATAATGGCGCTGACTTGGGAAATGTTCCTGCTGTTCTGTTCTTAGTGTCAGTCTGCACGTTTAAACTAAAACAATGTAACTAATAATGGCATCTTTATGCTTTTTAAGAAATACTCTTTCAAAATGCCGATGTTTATTTAGTTATGGATCCATAACGAATTACTATTGGAATAAATATCACTGAATTACAGAAATATCCTCCAATCCTCTATATGTCATTATTGGTGGAGAGTCACGTCATATTTTTCGATATACTGTAGGTCTACCATAGGCGACATGAGTCTCACTAGTGTTGAGTAATGTGCTGTTAAAAGTTGTGTAGGTCTTATTTATTTAAAGAGTATATTGAAGATAGAAGCAATTGGACTTGAAGCAATAGCCTACAACTATTTTAGTACCGTTTKGTGCTGCTCTGAGACAAGCATGMGGACTGGTCCTGATAAATCAATGAGCTTTTCATTTTCACTGAATCTCCGTTTGGGTATTGGTTAGACTAGAATTACAAAATTAGGGTGTAGAAATGTTATGCTCTTAGTGTAACCTTTATTTAACTAGGCAAGTCAGTTAAGAACAAATTCTTAATTTACAAGGACAACCTCCTCTTTCCTCCCCGTCGGGGAATTGAACCCTGGTCTCCTGCGTGCCCGCACGACACAGGGATTCTTTAGTTAAATAGCCCAGTACTGTACTCCCAACCGTCACGTTGGACAGCGACATATTTTAGTTCCAACCTAACGGAAACCCAGAGGGTTTTTCATTTTTCTTGYAATATAAACACCATAATATTAATCAAATGAATACTAGTCAAAAGTTTGGACACACCTACTCATTCCAGGGTTTTTCTTAATWTTTTACTATTTTCTATATTGTAGAATAATAGTGAAGACATCACAACTATGAAATAACGCACATGGAATCAGTTGAGAACAAATTCTTATTTACAAGGACAGCCTATTCCTTCCTCCCCGTCGGGAATTGAACCCCGGTATCCCTCGTGCCTGCATTCTCTAGTACAGCCACTATTGAAGGCTATCAAATGCTTCTCAAAGATGCCCTCTGCTGGTCAAACTACAAAAATCGCTGAAACTGGAAACACTTATCTCCCTCACTAGCTTTAAGCACCAGCTGTCAGAGCAGCTCACAGATTACTGCACCTGTACATAGCCCATCTATAACTTATCCCAAACAACTACCTCTTCCCCTACTGTATTTTTTTTATTTTTTATTTTGCTCCTTTGCACCCCATTATTTCTATTTCTACTTTGCACATTCTTCCACTGCAAATCTACCATTCCAGTGTTTTACTTGCTATATTGTATTTACTTCGCCACCATGGCCTTTTTTTGCCTTTACCTCCCTTATCTCACCTCATTTGCTCACATTGTATGTAGACGTATTTTTCTACTGTATTATTGACTGTCTGTTTGTTTTACTCCATGTGTAACTCTGTGTTGTTGAATGTGTCGAACTGCTTTGCTTTATCTTGGCCAGGTCGCAATTGTAAATGAGAACTTGTTCTCAACTTGCCTACCTGGTTAAATAAAGMTGAAATAAAAATCAAATAAAAACTAAAAACTAGCACTTACTAGTGGTTGACACTTAAACAACGTGCCATAGAATTCTGCGTCACCATGCATGCTGCGCCGCAGTAAGCTGCAACTTTTAAAGGACAAACCACTGTAGCTGCATTTGCATTTGTTAAGGCTGTTTTGGATACATCCATAGCAATAAGCCAATGATGTGCGATTTCGCCTGGCATAGAAAATGTGCTCTCTCGTCAGGAAACTGTTCAGAGGAGCTAGGCAACTACACAGCTAACGCAGCTGGTAAGACAGCAAACTTTCAGCATTTCATGTCGTTTGACCTCTTTTTTTATTGACATTCCTTTGTATATATCCATACAAATGATGCTGATTCATGATTTCGACTGGCTGAGAAAAGATGTCTGTCTCATTCTGACACGGCGATTCATTCTCAATAGGACAGTAGAAATCGAATTTAAATATTGAATTACAACATTTTTACAAACCCCTGTTGTTGCAAACCAAATGGTAGGCAAGAAGCAAGGAGAAATATTGTCTAGATGCTTTTTACAGTGGAGATCAAGTTAATGAATTGCCTGGCTGGGCTGATGGGACACTGGATGTGCAGGGATTTCTCAGATTGAACAGAAACAAGATGGCCATTTTTGTGTCATAGGCTTACCCGTGCTAAACAGGTTTTTTAGTGTGGCTTTGAACGCCTCTCAACCAATCACAATGCTTGTTTTGACCAACCCGTGGTAGAACAAATATTTATCTATTTAATTCTGTATTAACATTTCTAAAAACATGTTTTCAKTTTATCATAYTGMGGTATTGTGTGTAGATGGGCAGTTAAAAAAATGGTGTATCCATTTTGAATTCAGGCTGTAACACAACAAAATGTGGAATAAGTCAAGGGGTATGGATACTTTCTGAAATCACTGTAGAGTTCTTTCAAGAGAGAGAGTTAGAAATAGAATTACTAGAATGGGCATCCCTATTCAGGTCAATAAGTCCATGATGGGTGGATTTTATACCTATGGTCGGAGAACTCCGTTAGCTATTTACAAACTTCTATCTACACTGAACAAAAATATAAACTCAATATGTAAAGTGTTGGTCCCATGTTTCATGAGCTGAAATGAAAGATCCCAGAAATGTTCCATACGCACAAAAATCTTATTTCTCTCAAATGTTGYGCACAAWTTTMTTTACAATTTTGAAATTTTGTCACACAACACAATGCCATAGATGTCTRGAAGTTTTAAGGGAGCATGCAATTGGAATGCTGACTGCAGGAATGTCCACCAGAACTGTTGACAGAGAATGTAATGTTAATTTCTCTACCATAAGCCGCCTCCAACTTCACTTTAGAGAATTTGGCAGTACGTCCAACTGGCCTCACAACCGAAGACCACAAATATGGCGTTGTGAGGGCGAGCGGTTTGCTGATCACCGTTGACCATTCACCGTCACCGTTGTGAACAGAGTGCCCCATGGTGGCGGTTGGGTTATGTAATGGGCAGGCAATAGCCACGGATATGAACACAATTGCATTTTTTTCATGGCAATTTGAATGCACAGAAATACTGTGATGAGATCCTGAGGCCCATTGTGTTGCCCATTTTTTTTTTAAGATATCTGTATTCCCAGTCATGTGAAATCCATAGATTAGGCCTAATCCAAAAAAAAAAAAATCCTCATATGAACTGTAACTCAGTAAAATCTTTGAAACTGTTGCATGTTGCGTTTATATTTTGTTCAGTATAGTTGAAGATTTGACTTCTTCGGTGCCAACTTTGATGAAGTGATCAGGTGATGAGGTCAAGGGCCAATCACAGGTGGGAACCCTGCCATAGCTCCTCCCTCCGACACGTCATTTATTGCAGGTGTGGAAGCTTTACACAGATTCTCCAGGCACCTCGACCTATCAGCCACACCGATGTCAGAAATAGCAGCACCAACACTTCCTGTCACTGATAAGCGAGCCAAACTAGTGAGCCTCCATAGATTCTTCTTCAGCAGCTACACCAGGCATTTTACAATTTATATCCATCCCAACCCACTGGGCACAGACGTCAGTTCAAAGTCTAGTTTTGAATTACAGTGCATTCGGAAAGTATTCAGACCCCTTGACTTTTTCCCACATTTTGTTTCCTTACAACCTTATTCTCAAATGGATTAAATAGTTTTTTTCCCTCGTCAATCTACACACAATACCCCATAATGAAAGCAAAAACAGATTTTAATAATTTTTTTGCATAAAATAAAAAATGAAATATGACTTTTACATAAGTATTCAGACCCTTTACTCAGTACTTTGTTGAAGCACCTTTTGGCAGCGATTACAGCCTCGCGTTCTTCTTCGGTATGACGCAACAAGCTTGGCCACCTGTATTTGGGGAGTTTCTCCCATTCTTCTCTGCAGATCCTCAAGCTCTGTCAGGTTGGATGGGGAGCGTCGCTGCACAGCTATTTCAGTGCTCTCCAGAGATGTTCGATTCGGGTTCGGGCTCTGGCTGGGCCACTCAAGGACATTCATAAACTTATCCCGAAGCCACTCCTCGTCGTTGTCCTGTTGTTGTTGTCCTGTTGGAAGGAGAACCTTCGTCCCAGTCTGGTTTCATCAGAACAGATCATCTTGTTTCTCATGATTGAAAGTCCTTTAGGTGCCTTTTGGCAAACTCCAAGTCATGTGCCTTTTACTGAGGAGTGGCTTCCCTCTGGCCACTCTACCATAAAGTCCTGATAGGTGGAGTGCTGCAGAGATGGTTGTCCTTCTGGAAGGTTCTCCATCTCCACAGAGGAACTCTGGAGCTCTGTCAGTGACCATCGGGTTCTTGGTCACCTCCGTGACCATGGCCCTTCTCCCCCGATTGCTCAGTTTGGTCGGGCGGCCAGCTCTTGGAAGAGTCTTGGTGGTTCCCAACTTCTTCCATTTAAGAATGATGGAGGCCACTGTGTTCTTGGGGACCTTGAATACAGCAGAAATGATTTGGTACCCTTCCCCAGATCTGTGCCTCGACACAATCCTGTCTCAGAGCTCTACGGACAATTCCTTCGACCTTTGCTAGATGCAAATGTTATCCAAATGTCATTGGATTTAGGTGAAAAAATATGAAATCCCCTGATGTTGATGACTTTTTGCAAATTCAATCCGTTTTCCACATCGATTCAACGTCATCACGTAGTTTTTTGGGGTTGAAATGATTCTACCTTGATTCAACCATKTTTTGCCCAGTGGAAATCTGTATTCACAAAACGTCTCAGAGTAGGAGTGCTGATCTAGGATCAGGTTGTTCTGTCCATATGATCTTATTCATTAMGATTCAAAACGCCAGACAACAGATGCTATCATGCTAACGATGGATCAACAACAGCGAAATTGCATCTTGGTGCTCAATCCTGGCAAAGTTTCTTGTGGGCTAGGCTGTGTGTTTTTCACTCAGCTGTTATGACTATTTTCTCCTCTTATCGCCGAGGTGTGGGTCCCTCGTCCCCCATTTGTCACTGACACCCTCCCTGTGATCTAGTTAATTTGCCCTCCTTTATCTTCCGCTGTGGAATGTGGCCAGCGACGATAACACCCCCGACAAGCCTCAGACACAAGCACACACGCACGCTCACACAAGCACGCACGCACACACACACACACACACACACACACCCACCCACTTTATCTCTTCTGCGTCCCAACCCCACTTCCTCTCTTTCTTTGTCTACCTGTCTGGCTCTCTGTCTTCTCCCAGCCAGCCGGCCAGGCAGGCTGAGGGCGATGGTGGTTTTTGCCGGGCGGGCGGCGACTCAGTCTTCCTCTCCGGGGTGGGCAGCCCAAGCCTGGGGAGGCTCTGATGGCTCTGTTACACCACCACTCTGAGATGTAGCAGTTAAGAACTGACCCCCGTGACCCGCCTCCTGTCCGCAGCAGCAGCCAGGGGACAGGTTCAGCTGAACGGGGGTGGGTGTGTATGTGTGTATGTGGGGGTGAGTGGGTTTGTTCCAACAGATGGTGTGGAGCTAGATGCACATGCGTATGTAAGTGTGAGTATTGTGCGCAGAATAACCGATGCATTTACGAACGCGCAACACCTGTTGAATACGAACGGTGAACGTAAACGTCGGCCAAAAAAAATCCTTTCATTGTTGCCAGCAGCACAATTACAGTCACTAACACTCTAGATAACATGAGAAAAGCCTAACCAACTCTGCTGGGGTGCGTAAAATAGTCAGAGTGAGGTGTTCTCTTATCTGTGTCTGGAAGTAGCTAGCAAGCTAGTCAAGTTGAACCAGTTAGCTTGCGTGTTTGACTGCCGTTGTGAGGTCAGAACGCTTGGATCAACCGTTTCTCCTTGGTCAGAGCGTCCAAGTTCTCAACTCTCTGAAATTTTTACGAACAGACAATCTGATAACACTCTGAATTTACGAACGACCCAGAGGCAATTTACGAATGTATCCGTACCCTCTTAAACTTGCTACAGTTACCATCCGCTGTGGGTCTCATTAGGTAAAATGCAACATTCATGAACATGACATAACCATCCCTTGAATCTTCAGCCTTGTTACGCTCTATCGTCCCTGAACGGGTTAGCTGAGATATAGTGTATCATGTTACAGTACTACCCACTTTGGGTTTCATTAGGAGAGGGGCAGTGACCTTTGGATTTAGAGATTTTTTACCTTTTATGAACAGCTGTAACTGCCATTTCTGCAATRTAGAGCCCAGAATATTCAATTTAGGTGCGGTCCCTAGCCTTAAATTATAACAAATAAAGTAAATAAATAATAAAACKWTTTTTTTTTACYTAGTGGTGCAGCCAGTCCAKAGGTGACACAGTGCACCCTCTTACATTCTTTGGGGAGAACCCTGTGGTCTATTGTACTTCAAACAATGTGTATGCAGGTTGCTTAGGATTCAAACCTTCTCAAACAGCCTAATTCATACTCTTAAAGGAGGTGCCCCCACAATAATGTGATTTGTACCGCATACAAGTTAAWGTATTGCATTCTTCACACACCACACTAATCCCATTCCACTACCTTTTRAAACTTTTTTATTACATGAAAGCAAGCTTTGCTTTTATACTTACAAGACCATCATGCTTGATTGAGAAATATGTTTTGTCTTGTAGTAATGTGGTGCCTTACTGTATTTCCTAATTTATTTTGGAATACATGTCAGAGCTGCCCCGGTCAACTGTAAGTGTTGTTATTGTGAAGTGGAAACATCTAGGAGCAACTACGGCTCCACCGCGAAGTGGTAGGCCACAAAAGCTCACAGAACGGGACCGCCGAGTGCTGAAGAGCGTAGTGTGTAAAAATCATCTGTCCTCGGTTACAACAGTCACTCACTCGAATTGCTTCTGGAAGCAACTTCATCACAATAAGTGTTTGTCGAGAGCTTCATGAAATGGATTTCCATAGCCGAGCAGCCACACACAAGCCTAAGATCACCATCAATTCCAAGTGTCGGCTGGAGTGGTGTCAAGTTCACCGCCATTGGACTCTGGAGCCGTGGAAAMGCGTTCTCTGGAGTGATGAATCACYCTTCACAATCTGGCAGTCCGATGGACGAATCTGGCCAGGAGAACGCTACCTGTCCGAATGCATAGTGCCAACTGTAAAGTTTYGTGGAGGAGAAATAATGGTCTGGTGCTGTTTTTAATGGTTCAGGCTAAGTCCCTTAGTTCCAGTGAAGYGAAATCTTAACACTACAGCATACAATGACATTCTAGAGTAATCTGTTCTTCCAACTTTGTGGCAACAGTTTGGGGAAGGCCCTTTCCTGTTTCAGCATGACATTGCCCCCATGCACAGTGAGGTCTGTACAGAAATGGTTTGTCGAGATTGGTGTGGAAGAACTTGACTGGCCTGCACAGAGCCCTGACCTCAACCCCATCGAACACCTTTGGGATGAATTGGAATGCCGACTGCGAGCCAGGCTTAATCGCCCAACATCATTGCCCGACTTCACTAATGCTCTTGTGGCTGAATGGAAGCAAGTCCCTGCGGCAGTTCCAACATCTAAGCTTAGGACCTCCATCTGCAATTAGATCCTGGACTTACTGACAGGCCGCCCCCAGGTGGTAAGAGTAGACAACAACACATCCGCCARGCTAACRCTCAATACGGTGGCCCCTCAGGGGTGCGTGCTTAGTCCCCTCCTGTACTCCCTGTTAAGCCACGACTCCAACACCATCAAGTTTCCTGACGACAAGTAGGCCTTATCACCGACGACGATGAGACAGCCTATAGGGAGGAGGTCAGTGACCTGGCAGTGTTGTGCCAGGACAACAACCTTTCCCTCAACGTCAGCAAGCTGATCGTGGACTACAGGAAACGGAGTGCCGAGCTTGTCCCCATCCACATCGTCAGGGCTGTATTGGAGCGGGTCGAGACCTTCAAGTTCCTCTGTGTCCACATCACTAAGGAATTTCTATGGTCCACACACACCAACACAGCTGCACCATTGAGAGCATCTTGACTGGCTGCATCACCGCTTGGTATGTCAACTGCCCTAAGAATTGTCAAAGACTCCAGCCACCCAAGTCATAGACTGTTCTCTCTGCTACTGCACAGCAATCGGTACCAGTCCACCAAGTTTGGATCCAACAGGACCCTGAACAGCTTCTACCCCAAAGCCATAATACTGCTAAATATTTAGCCAAATAGCTACCCGGACTATCTGCATTGACCCCCCTTTGCACCAACTCTTTTGACTCGTCACATTCGCTGCTGCTACTGCTTATTATCTATCCTGTTGCCTAGTCACTTTACCTCTACCTATGTACATATATGCCCCAAAAAATTTATGTTCGCTTTGATAGAAATGCTACAAAAAGTTGGTTCTTAATAGACAGAAAAGGGCKCTTTAGAGCGATAAATTATAKATTTAATAAAAACATTTGCYCCTACAAATTTAGTCAATCCAAAATGTTTTAAATCCAATGGTCACTTTATGGACGCCGTAGTCTCCTTTTAATCCAACGTCTAGAATATGATCTTGGTGGGCACAAAAAATACTCTGAAAAATCAATTGCTAACGACCCTTTTAACAATCTGGTATGTGGTTCTCGGTAGCGGCCTGACAGCTCATGACAAGAGGKGCGGAGTGTGTTGTGTACCTGCAATCCAGTTGATTTYCGGATTTTCATCAACATTTATGKCATATTGGCTTAGATATGATGGTAGGGAGAMATTTTAACATTGAGCTCCAGCCAATGCTATTGTCCCCACAATAATGTTGAAGTAAGTTCATGTGGGTCCCTGTTCATAAATATTATTTTATTTAATTACCGTCTCTAGCTGCTGTTATAAATGGAAGCACCATGCATTCCCTGTGTACATAGTGGCATATTAGGGGGCAGGGACACGCACAGACACACGACACACACATACACTGCACCCCTGGCCCTCTGTAATCAATCATCCTCCACAGACATACCAGACACAGAGCTCCTCATCGGTACAGACAACAAGCCTCCCTTTCCCAGAACACACACACACACACCTCATCAACAGCAGTGTCCCCGAGTACCCCTCACCACTGGGAGATATCTATCAGGCAATCACAACCTGCCACCCATCTGCTTTTAAATCACAGACCCCATGTGTGTGTGTGTGTGTGAGAGAGAGAGAGAGAGAGAGAGAGAGAGAGAGAGAGAGAGAGAGAGAGAGAGAGAGAGAGAGAGAGAGAGAGAGAGAGAGAGAGAGAGAGAGAGAGAGAGAGAGAGGCGCAACTGTCAGGTAATGGCAACCTCCCTCCCTCCCTCTCACTCAGCATGCTTCACAGCACATAATGACTTTTCCCTCTTCCCCCATGTTTAAGAAAGACAGTGGGAAATATAGAAATATATATATTAATGGAATTTCCCCTCTGGATATGCGCTGCCTCTGATAATTTCTATTGTCAGCAGGTCCAGGGCCGGCCAGCCAATCAGAGCAAAGACGGCGGCCCCTGGGCCTCCAGCCGCTTCGTGGCTTCAATTTAAAGGTCACCTGATAAAGCGCCTGGCTCCTGCATAATCTGGGCCGCTGCTCGCTCGCTCAGTTCAGTTAGTCGCTGCATCCACGTCATGCTCTCTCTCTCTTTCTCTACCTCTCTTTCTCTGTCTTTATTTTTCTCTTATTTTCTGATATAGGCCTCTCTCATTTCTCTTTCAATTGCTCTCAATCACTCTCTTTCTATCTTTCTCTCCGTCTCTCTCTCTCTCTCTCTCTCTCTCTCTTTCCACTCTCCCTCTCCATATATCTCTAATTCTCCCTATTTTTCTGCTCACAGTAATATATTTATTTATCCCCTCCTCGCTCACTTTTAATCTCCCCATTTCTTGTTTTGTGGATGACTGATTATCCTTTAGCTTCCATTTACCTTTTTCTCCATTTTGTGTCAAGTTTGAGCCCCGTGCTTTATCTGGTGGAACAGGGAGCTGAAGAGAGTGGGACCAAATAGAGGGGGATGATGGGCTGGAGGTGGTAATAGTGTTCACTAACGGTGACCAACCCTGGTCCTGGACAGGTGCAATAGGGGGTTATGCAGGCTTTTTTTTTTTTCAGCTCCGCTGTAACATACCCGATTCGACTCCTCAAGGTTAATTAGCTCAATTGGTTTTTAGTGCTGGGCTGGAACAAAAGCCTGCACTCCACATAGCTTTCCAGGACAACGARTGGTGACCATGGCCATAGGCCTTGAGTCTGTCTCTCCAGCTAAGCCAGGACAATAGGTCGGCTTTAGAGTAACCAGGCTGCCACTCGGCAGCACACTGTGGGGCTTTCCCTTTCTTTCTTCCCCCCTAATCCAGAGAAGTCAATTACCTAATTGGATAAGTTATGATGAGGCCTCCCCATTCATTCGAATCTCAATGAGATTAGCACACTCTGTAATTGATGAATTTGAGGGAATTTTRGAACGATTCGAGAGTATTGCGAGGGCTCCGGGGGTCTTTGTGTTTAACACAATTATTGAGTCCTAGAAATTAGACAATGCCAGGYAGAATGATGAATAATGTACGCTGGCGTCGGTTTTTACCCAAGAGTAGTGACTTGTCGTGATCGTGATCGTTTCTGCGTCTTTATAATGGATTTGAGAGGCACAATGACTGTGCTTGTTTCACCCATCAGTGAAGATACAACTTGCCCTGGAAGAGAAGGAGAGAGAGTGTGTGTGTGTGTGTTTACGTGTGTGTGTGCGAGCGTTATCCTACGTGTGTGACACTGTGTGTGCGCTAGCCTGTGAGTGTATAAGCCTCTCTGTGAGGCCCACATGTGTCTAATACCTGGCAGGGAGCTCTCACCACAGCTCCACAGAACATTGTGTTTGACATTCCCACAGGCAGCCAGCGACACGCACTGGGTTTGTGTGCAGCCATTTGTCCAGCCCTGTTTGGATCAGCATTCCATGGGTGCCGCCCACGCTCCCCTCTCCCCCTGTTGGCACACAAACACACGTGTATACGCACACACGCACACACACATGCATGCATGCATGAACATACACACACATTTTTACATACATCCCCCGCCCCACACACGCACATTTTCACCTACAACTGCTGTAAACATACAAGCACACAACCCCATTTCTGTGCAGAGACAGTGCATGCACTGACTCATAAATACTGACTCATAAAACCCAAGCCATAGACAAACACTGTAAATACAAGTACATGCTAGCAAACATGGCCCATCACCCCCATCCTCTGTTTACAACTTCCTATAGAGTTTATCCCTCTCATTTCCCCTGTGTATATTACGTTGCGTCTCAGTCATTATCACCCACCCCGTGTCAGTTTCATGTCTCCATCAGTGTGTGTGTGTGTGTGTGTGTGTGTGTGTGTGTGTGTGTGTGTGCGACTGCGCGTGTGTGTCCGTCCGTGTCCGTCCAGATTCAACCCTCTTAGTGATTGAGGTAACATTATCTGCCCTCTCTCAGGGGAGATAAGACAGGCACACCTTACTCACATAAAGCCTGAGGGTCACACACACCGGCGGCCACCTGCAGTCGTGACTTTGTGCTCCTTCTGGGATCCGCTAGACCCCAAAGAACCCCCTCTGCACGCCCCTCTATCTCACTACTACACCCTCCTCTTCCCCCCTCTGCCCTGCATACACGTCCCTACATTCCTCTCAATCACCCCTCATCTGCCCCGTTATGACCTCCCACATCCTGTCCTCTATAGCGTCCATCCTGTCTGTGGCCGGTGAAAGGGGATCTGCTGGAGCAGATGTTGACATATTGTGTTAGCATGGCTCTGGGAGCAAATCGTGTTAGCATGGCTCTGGGAGCATATTGTGTTAGCATGGCTCTGTGAACAAATTGCGTCAGCATGGCTCTGGGAGCATATTGTGTTAGCATGGCTCTGGGAGCATATTGTGTTAGCATGGCTCTGTAAACATATTGTGTTCAGCCATTACTCTGGGAGCATATTGGTGTTAGCATGCTCTGTGAAAACATTGTGTAGCATGGTCTTGGGAGCATATTGTGTTAGCATGGCTCTGGGAGCATATTGTGTTAGCATTGCTCTGTGAACATATTGTGTTTAGCATTGCTCTGGGAGATATTGGTGTTAGCATGGCTCTGTGGAACATATGTCTGGGATATTGTGTTAGCATGGCTCTTGTGAGAACATATTGTGTTAGCAGCTCTGGGAGCATATTGGTGTTTAGCAGGCACTGGTGAGCATATTGTGTTAGCATTGCTCTGAACATATTGTGTTAGCATGGCTTCTGTGACATATTGTGTTAGCATCGCTCTGGGAGAATATTGTGTTAGCATGCTTCTGGAACATATTGTGTTAGCATGCTCTGGGAGCATATTGTTTGCATGCTCTGTGAACATATTGTGTTAGCATGGCTCTGGAAAATATTGTGTTAGCATGGCTCTGTGACATATTGTGTTAAGCATGGCTCGTTGCATATGGAGCGCGAGCATATTGTGTTAGCATGGCTTGTGAACATATTGTGTTTAGCATGGCTTCTGTAACATATTGTGTTAGCATGGCTCTGTGAACATATTTGTGTTAGCATGGCTCGTGAACATATTGTGTTAGCATGGCTCTGGAACATATTGTGTTAAGCATGGCTCTGTGAACATATTGTGTTAGCCATGGCTTCTGTGACAAATTGCGTAGCATGCTGGGAGCATATTGTGTTAGAGGCTCTGGTGACATATTGTGTTAGCATGCTCTGTCCATATTGTGTTAGCATTCCTCTGAGGAGCATATTGTGTTATGCATGGCTGGAACATTGGTTAGCATGGCTCTGTGGAGAATATTGGGTGTTAGCATGGCTCTGGGAGCATATTGTGTTAGCATTGCTCTGTGAACATATTGTGTTAGCATTGCTCTGGAGCATATGTGTAGCATGGCCTTTGTGACATATTGCTCTGGAGCATATTGTGGTTTAAGCATGGTCTGTAAACATATTGTGTTAGCAGCTCTGGAGCATATTGTGTTAGCATGGCATGTGACATATTGTGTTAGGCATTGCTTTCTCGTGAACATATTGGTTAGCATGGCTCTGGGAGATATTGGTGTTTTAGCATTGCTTGGGAGATATATGTGTTAGCATGGGCTCTTGTGAACTATCTTGTGTTAGCATGCTTGGAGCAGTATTGTTTAAGTCTGCTCTGTGAACAATTGCTGTAGCATGGCTCTGAGATAACTTTGTTAGCATGCTTGACATATTGTTTAGCCATTGCTCTGTGAACATATTTGTTAGTCTTGCTTAGCATATGTGTACAATCTTTGGCATCTGAGCATATTGTAGCTGTTCGAATGTGTACATGGCTCTGTGAACATATTGTCTTAGCTGACTAGCATGTAGCTGCTGATGGACATGCATAATAGTGTTGATTGGGAGATTTGTCATGGCTCTGTGAACCATTATTGTGTACTGCTGAGCTATAAGTAGTCTCTTGACACAATATTGTTTTAGCATGGTCTGTGAACATATTGTTGAGCATGGTCTCTGTAAGTTATTTTACATGCATCTGGTTAACATATGGTTCTTGAAAGCAGTACTGGGTAGCATAGTTAGCTTCGGGACGATATTGTGTTGTTAGCATGCTCTGAAATTGGAGCATTGGATTGTGTTAGCATGGCTCTGTAAACAATTGTGTTAGCATTACTCTGGGAGCATATTGTGTTAGCATGGCTCTGTGAACAAATTGCGTAGCATGGCTCTGGGAGCATATTGTTTAAGCATGGCTCTGGGAGCATATTGTGTTAGCATTGCTCTGTAACATATTTGTGTTAGCTATTGCTCTGGGAGCATATTGTTGTTAGCATGGCTCTTGTGAACATTTGCTCTGGGAGCATATTGTGTTAGCAGGCTCTGAGAACATATTGTGTTAGCATGGCTCTGTGAACATATTGTGTTAGCATGGCTCTGTGAACATATTGTGTTAGCATGGCTCTGTGAACATATTGTGTTAGCATGCTCTGGACATATTGTGTTAGCATGTCTGGAAATATTGTGTAGCATGCTCTGTGAACATATTGTGTTAGCATGGCTCTGGGAACATATTTGTTTAGCATGGCTCTGGAACATATTGTGTTAGCATGCTCTGACATATGGTGTTAGCATGGCTCTGTGAACATATGTTGTTAGCATGGCTCTGTAACATATTGTGTTAGCATGCTTGTGAACATATTGTGTTAGCATGGCTCTGTGAACATATTGTGTTAGCATGGCTCTGTGAACATATTGTGTTAGCATGGCTCTGTGAACATATTGTGTTAGCATGGCTCTGTGAACATATTGTGTTAGCATGGCTCTGTGAACATATTGTGTTAGCCATGGCTCTGTGAACATATTGTGTTAGCATGGCTCTGTGAACATACTGTGTTTAGCATGGCTCTGGAGCATATTGTGTTAGCATGGCTCTATTGTGTTAGCATGCACACATCAACAACTGCCTCCCACGAAGCATCGTTACCCATCGCTCCACAAAAGCCGCGGCCCGAGCGAGTGACGTCACCAATTGAAACGCTATTAGCAACCTCTAGCTAACGTAGCGAGGGTTAGCATGGTTCTGGGAGCACATTGTTTTTGCGCAGGGTAGCCTAGCAAAAGTTAGGCTCTAGGACAATGCTGTGAGTCTTCCCCAGCAGCAGCTCAGTAACAGTAACCCGCAAGCCGAGGAGCCAGTGGATTTTACACTCAGATAAACCTCGTTGCTGTATCACAGAGACAGAACAGCACAATGCCACACACACACCACAACACAACACAACACACACACACACACACACACACCACACACACACAACACAGCAGCACCACACACACACACACAACAGCCCTGCTGTTTAGTAGCAGACTGTCTGTCCCCCATCCACACAGGGAAGGGCATGGAGAGAGTAGGTGATGGAGAGAGGCAGGAGGGGATGGAGGAAGGAATGGAGAGGTGGGGGGGTGGAGAGTGATAGCGAGACCGAGAGAGAGACAGATAGAGAAGGAGAGTTTAATGTCTCTAGATGTTAGTGTATAAGGGAATGTGTCTGCATTGCTAAATGTCACTGTGTTGAAGGTCTGTTGTGCAAGACTCTATGCTGTTTGAAAGTGAGTGGCAGTCGGTATTTTGTAGTGCGAGTCTCTCATGTGTATTTCAGCTCATTGCTTTAAGACCGAATAGGTGCGTGCAGAGCCATATATTAAATATATGGCTCTGGGTGTGCGCATGCTTGTGTGTGTGGGCGCTCTGAAGTGGCAGTGCCTGGTGRGATGGTGTCTCAGTATCCTGCAGCAGTACAGTGTGTCATGTTTTCACTGCACAAACACTGTCAGAAATCACAGAGTGCCCACTCTCCTCCACTCACTTCTGCTCTGAAAAAAAKCCATACTAAATTACACACACGCATACACTCCATCAAAGGCTGGAGTGGTGCAAACAGAAACCCCTCAAAATGTCCTCCATCTTACACTTATTTGGCAAAGGTAATCGCCTTCAATTCAGAACTTGACTGGTGTAAGAAGTAGCACCTTTTTGCTATGTTCTGGGCTTTCGATTATAGGGCTATACCGTGTATGGTCTTTCATTGAGCACTGTCAAAACTCATTGCTTATTATGGAGACATGTGAAACGCTCTCCCTAGACTTGCAATTAAGCAATATGGCCCAAGGAGGTGTGGTATATTGGCCATATGTCACAACCCCCCGAGGTGCCTTATTGCTATTATAAACTGGTTACCAACGTAATTAGAGCCGTAAAAATAAATGTTTTGACATGCCCACGGTTCACAGTCTGATATACCACGGCTTTCAGCATTCAGGGCTCGAACCACCCAGTTTATGGTTCTGACAAAAGACAGCGAGACTTCAACATTAGACAAAGGAAATGCTCCAAACATGCAAACAAAGTATTGTCACAAAATAAATCTTAAGTACTTCTGTTTCTTCATTATTTTCTTCACCACTTAACAGTAGCGTGGCAGCACAAGACTCTACTCTAAAACCCTTTTCACAGGGTCGCTGTAATTAACTCTCACAATGTAACCTCAAAGTGACAATGTTGTTACATTTCTCAACCTTCCTCTCTTTCTCTCTCACTCTCTTTCCATCTTCTCTCTCTCTCTCTCTCTCTCTCACTCTCTTTCCATCTCCTCTCTCTCTCTCTCTCTCTCTCTCTCTCTCTCTCTCTCATCTTCTTCTCTCTCTCTCACTCTCTTTCCATCTCTCTCTCCTTCTCTCTCACTCACTCTCTTTCCATCTTCTCTCTCTCTCTCTTTCTCTCTCTCTTCTCTCTCTTTCTCTCTCTTTTTCTTTCCATCTCCTCTCTTCTCTCTCTCTCTTTCCATCTTCTCTCTCTCTCTTTCCATCTCCTCTTTCTCTCTTATCCACTCTCTCTCTCTCTCTTCCATCCTTCTCTCTCTCTCTTTCCATTTCCTCTCTCTATCTCTTTCCATTTCCTCTCTCTCTCTCTTTATTTCTCTCTCTCTCTCTCTGCATCTCCTTCCTCTCTTCTCTCTCTTTCCATCTTCTCTTCTCTCTCCTCTCTCTCTCAATCATTTCAATTCAATTTACTTTATTGACATGGCAGTTCATTATTACTTACATTGTCAAAGTATACATATCGAAAATAAAAATCAAATATATATTATATATAAATAATGGTGGGACCAACAGCAATAATAATAGTAGTAGTGGACATGGGATTACCATTAACAACAACTAACAACAATATTAATCAGACAACAATACATTAAAGCAATGGTAGTAGACCAGTGTCAACATGACTGAGAAGACACATGACCTGGTATGAAAGACAAAACAAAACAAGATGGGAAATATTATCAACATTACTTTGCACTTTTCACTGGCTGTCCCTCAGGTTGTGCAGAGGAGCACATATTTGACTGCCAAAACTGCACATTTTGGCTTTTCACCCAATAAATATTTGATTTTTTCTTCATCTTTTAGTTTCAAATTCTTTGTATTGAATTATAATTTTGGGAAAGAAATATTCTCTTAGGTCTGAGTATTTGTCACAGTGTAATAGGAAATGCAGCTCTGTCTCTACCTCTCCCTGGAGCAGGTGAGCACAGCCTGCTCCTCTCTGGGCAGCCAGGTTTGTCTGTGACGACCGGTCTCTATAGCCAGACTGTGCTCATGAGTCTGTACTAGTCAAGTGTTTCCTCAGTTTTCTTATTAGTCCAGTGGTCAGATAGTCTGCACCATGTACTGTCTGTTTAGAGCCAAATAGCATTGAAGTTTACTTTGATTTTTTTTGTGGTGTCTTTCCAATAGGTGATATATTTTCTTTTTTTTTTGATGATTTGGTTGGGCCAGATTTTCTGGGAGGCTGTCCTGAGGCTCTATGGGGTTGGTTTGGGTTGGTGAACTGAGCCTCAGAACCAGCTGGCTGAGGGACTCTTCTCTTGTTTCATCTCTTGACATTGTAGAGCTGTGTGATGGAATGTTTTGGGATCACTTGTTTTTAGATGGTTGTAAAATTTGATGGCTCTTTTTTCTAATTCGATGGGAGGGGTATTGGCCCAATTCTGCTCTACATGCGTTATTTGGAGTTTTCTTTGTTTTGCAATACAGTCTTGCAAAACTCTGCATGCAGTATTTCGATTGGATGTTTGTCCCATTTGGTAAATTCATCTCTCTCTCTCTCTCCATCTCATTCCTCTCTCTCTCTCCATCTCCTTCCTCTCTTTCTCTTTCCATCTCCTTCCTTCTCTCTCTCTCCATCTCCTTCCTCTCCTCTCTCATCTCTTCTCTCTATCTCTCTCTCTCTCTCTCTCTCTCCCATCTCTCTCTCTCTCTCTGCCATCTCCTTCCCTCTCTCTCTATCTCCTTCCTCTCTCTCCCATCTCCTTCCTTCTCTCTCTTCCAGTCTCTCCTCTCTCTCTCTTCCAATCTCCTTTCCTCTCCTATCTCTCTCTCTCTCTCTCTTCCTCTCTCCATCCTCTCTCTCTCTCCTCTCTCTCTCTCTTTCCATCTCTCTCCTCCGCTCTTCTCCATCTCCTTCCTCTCTCTCTCTCCATCTTTCCTTTCTCTTCTCTTCTCTCTCTCATTCTCCTCCCTCTCTCTCTCTCTCTCCTTCTCCTTCCTCTCTCTCTCTCATCTCGCCTTCCTCTCTCCTCTCCATCTCTCCCCTCCTTCCTCTCTTCTCTCTCATCTCTCTTTCCTCTCTCTCTCTCCATCTCGCTTCCTCTCTTTCTCTCGTCTCTCCTTCTCCTCTCTCTCCTTCTCCTCCTCCTTCTCTTCCATATTCCTGCTCTCTTCCTCTCCCTCTCCATCTCTTCTCTCTCTCTCCATCTCCTTCCTCTCTCTCCATCTCCTTCTCTTCTCTCTCTCTCTTTCCTCTCTCTCTATTCCTCTCTCTCTCCATCTCTTTCTCTCTCTCTCTCCATATCCTTCTCTCTCTCTCCATCTCCTTCCTTCATCTCATCTCTCCTTCCTCTCTCTCTCTATCCGATCTCTTCTTCTCTCTGCTCCATCTCCTTCCTCTCTTTTCCTTTTCTCTCTCCTCTTTTCCTCTCCATCTCTTCTCCCTCTGCTTCCTCTCTCCATTCCTTTCCTCTCTCCTCTCTTCTCTCTATCCTCTCTCTATCTCTCTTCTCGGTGAAGTATATTCCATACCCTCCCTTCTCCTTCTCCCCACTCCTGCCTGCCTGCCTTGTTTCTTTCTATCTCATTGTTAGTTTCTCTCTCTCTTCTTCTGCGTACCTCACACTATATTTTACCCCCCCCCCTCTCCCTCTCACCTTGCTTCCCCTGCATTAACAATGTTGAAAGCCAGCCACTTTCCTGGCCCTCCCTATTCGCAGTATGTGCATAAATGTACAGCCACTAGCTGCTAGATCCCTCTTGTGTGGCCTAGCCCCCACTGCTGAATAATGCAGCCAAGTCGACTGGCTAACTTCTCTAACTATTGTAACGRGCTGACCTCCGCCAGGCGTGTACACCAGGGACACTCCACTGACTCCACATCAGCAGAGACAGGGAGGAAGGGTAGAGAGACTGGGAGGAAGAATAGCAAAGGAGACTGAAACATTTCGGTACCTTTATTGAAGAATACCTACTGTTGACCAACCACCGACAAAGGGGTGTAGATTTTGGCTCCGAACTTCCGCTTCCCTCTAGAAAAAATGTTGTATGCCCGAACAGCCGAAAAAACCCTCACCRGAAGTCCAAACGAACAAAAACATCACAAAATGTCYTCATAATATATGAACAAACTCTTCTGAACAGTTTCGGCTGGGAAGCATGCAGYCACCTTCAGGGGGAGTTGACTACATGACCTGACCAGGAATACATTTAAAAAACATGGCCTTACRGGCCCTTAAGTTATAGGCTATAAAAAATAAAAAATAAGGTCAGGGCACGGTTGCATAAATCATCTTAAGTACATTTTTATCTTATCCTTTCCCTTAAAACGTTTCCTTCAATTTAAAGCAGTTGCACAAAACATATTAAGGGGATATTTTTGCTTAAATGAAGTACAAAAGTTAAGTGTGTCCATCTAAACAGCATTTTTGTGGAGGTGAATGTTCCTATCCTCTGCCCTGGTTCTACCACCTAGCTACAGTACATAGCTAATAATGAAATAWGGACAATATTGGCGTCAAAGCTAGCTACTCTGCGAAAGCTAGCTTGATGTGCTAGAAAGTAATAGAAACAAGATGAGAAAAAAGTWACTTAAAGAAAGCTGTTTTATTATCATCTGAAACAATTTGCTTCTCCTGTCTTGAATATACAAATGTAAATTGTTGGATGAGACCTTGAGTCAGTGAATTAGGGTGTCTCCGTGGTAAAAAAATAGTCTTTCTGCCGTACATGTCTTCAAACTACCGTAAAACTACTTAACTAAGGAAAATGTTTTAGGGGCTCTTTGCAACGCCATTAAACATTTCTCTCAGGTAAGGGAAAATGATTCCTTTCTGATGAATCATTGAGGGAAACACTTAAGAGGTTTCATGCAACTGGGCCCAGGGCCCAAGTAGAGGTGTATGTGTGTATCCCACATTATGGGGTCAGGGTGTGACATGGGATGTTTGTGTGTTTTGTCTAGTTTAGGGTGTGTGTATTGTTTAGGGGGTTTTGTATAGTGTATGGGGTTGTGTTCAGTAGAGAGGTTTAGGAAAGTCTATGGTTGCCTGGTTTGGTTCTCAATCAGAGACAGCTGTTTATTGTTGTCTCTGATTGGGAGCCATATTTAAGGCAGCCATAGGCTTTAGGTGATTGTGGGTAATTGTCTATGTTCTATGTTGCATGTGTGCACTTATTTCGTTTTAGCTTCACGTTTGTTTTTTGTTCGTTTAGTAAGTGTTTGTTTTTCTTCATTAAAAGAAGATGACTTTCTTTCACGCTGCGCCTTGGTCCACTCATTCGTCATATAACGGTCGTGACACTACTGGATATAGCAGGGAAGTCAAGCTGTTATATGACTTAGGCTTATGCCTAACATTGTAGGGCATTCTTATTTAGTTGTACAGGTTTTATAGGGGCTTAGMTGGTGGCTGTGGCAGGGGGAGTGGTAATTGCCTCGATCGGTCCATCGGTGCCAGAGTATCTGAGCAGAGTTGAAATCCGACTGCGTGGTCTTTGTACGACATCCTTTCCCGCGCTCTACTGAAAATCGCTCAGCACTCACAAGAAAAAAAACTTGTTTCGTGTTTTGTTTAAAAAGATAATTTCACAAACGCCCCATCTACTGTTGTGACTTTGTACTGTTATTTGGTTTTGAAGTAGGCTATAGTAAGGAGCTTTAACATTTCAACATGTCATAGGCTTTTAACCCACCTGATGATATGCGGCCACTGTGTTTAAAAAACAACTTGCTTTTTCTCTCATCTATTGATGATCACATACTTCCGTTGTAACTGGCTCTGTTGCGCTCACATTTTACAGTTTATCGACAACTTTAGCACTGTTACAAACTTACACAAACATATACTTTTTTCCCCGCAATAGCCTATATCAAATTCTTAACTTCTCCGGCACTGCTGCGTGGGCTAATTCGTTGTCTTGCTATCAACTACACAGGCTGTGTGACCTATTTCTTGGTCGACTCATATTCAAATCTCTGCGCATTAGTGGTGGGGTAGACTAAATAAATACAACAGAATATGCCTAATTAAAAGAAAAATGCTGGGCAGAGCGTGCCCAAAGCTCATGGCTGAGCGGTACCAGAGCGAAATTGGAGCAAGGGAGAAGGCCGACAGTCCAACATTTAAAAAACTCCGCTCCACGTTCCAGCCAAATGATGCATGATCCGCTCCTCGCTCTACTCCAGCACTCCACACTCACATCTTCTGGTCAGCACAGCTGGATTTAAYAGAACATTTTAGAGGCCCCCTACTGCATTTCTACACATTTCTCCATGGAGCTGAGAGAAAATGTTGCATTTTAAAGCATATTTTCATGCAATTCCATGCATTTTGCCATGACTGTGTTCTTTTGCTCAAACATAAAACAAAATGAATACTGCTAATTCATTGTTTATGGATTGTTTTTCCATTCACTGACTGTCTAGCTTATATTTTGATGATTATTAGTTCTCAAAGTTGATATTATTTTTAAATATATATAGGTCTTCTATATCTTTTCTATCTTTTAAATATATATATTTTTTTACACTGTTTAGACTTAGGCTTCGCGAAAAAACACGAAGGCGGCCAGCCCAAGGACTTCAATTYCAGAAGAATCCCTGGTTGTAGTGTTGTGGTGTTTGCACAGATACAGTAGCATACATAAGTCATAGTTTAATAGTGTGTTATAAACGATAGTGATTCATTCCCCCGGTTAGCAGTTGTGTTTGTGAACAGTGCTTCCATTGGCCTCTCTTTGCATTGCACACAGCACGTTGGTACGGCAGCTGCAGCAGTCACTGCAGGGTAGCCTATTATTAAAGAGCTGTAATGAGTGAGACCCATCAGGAGCCAGCACGCCTATTGATTACTTATAAATAGCACTCAATAGAGACGTGCTGTGATCCATAGCTAATGCTGAGCACAGCCAGGGAGTCCTGGTTGCCGTGCATGGCCATAGAGCTGCAGGCTGGGAGATTCCACCAACACACACACACACACACACACACACACACAAGAATGCAAACTATGAAACGGCCTTTGCGTGTCAAAAAAGATACACATTATATAACACTATTTGACGCATCAAAGAAGAGTGTTGACCAATCAGGACCTGAATATGAACGTTCATTAATTTTGAATGTAGTTATTACACAGTGATTACACTATCACTCGTATTTCATATGTCACAGGGATTCACCAATATGTATGCTATGATGCTGTTAAAAAATTGTCTCGCGTACCTGTCGCTGCCACATGAAGCCTGCATACACTTCCCCAAGCTCTGGGACAATGCTGGTAAGAAAAAAGCCAGCTGTTGGATGCAAACAATGTTCTCCCCGCAAAAACATAGCAAAACGACATCATCTGTTCCAGTAGCTATAGTTAAGAGGGGTGCTGRGCCACCTTGCGGACTGGCTGCAACACTATCATTTAAAACATATATAATTTAAGGAAATGTTTTGACCTAGCTTGCAGGAAATGGGAGTTACAGGTGTTAAAAAAAATGCAAAAAATCTCAAAGACATTTGTGAGTGACTTTGTCATACTGCGAACCGAAGTCAACGTATTAGGGAGACAGTCTACCTCCAGTTTCCAAACTGTCATCAATGTTGACTAAGTGCTTGATTATAATCCTGTACTTTGACTAGCTAGGATGAATCAGGTGCAACTGCTTGGAATGTGGCTGGCTGGCTGGCTGGCAGGCAGAAGCTGCAGGATCACCATCCTTTGTCCCCTGCCTCTGGTATGGTTGCATGTCGGACTGCCAAGCTAACATTTTTGATCCTGTTCGTTTGAGCCTGATCCTATTTCAAATGCTCACACAGACTTTTCCCATTCGGTTGGATGAATAATGGCTTATTGCCAATGCAGTATTGTAAACACATCGTGTTTGCAGCCTGTATTTCGTACAGCTTTGACAGTGCGACTGAATGTAGTGGGGACACTTGGCTTGCACGTGCAAATTCAGCGCACACAACGTTCTATAATAGAATGTGCTTATTCCAAACCAAACTAACACTCAGGCACGCACACACACATGCACACACACACACATACATACGCAAGCGGGCGTGCCCAAACACATGGATGCAAGCCAAAACTCAGGCGCACACATGCAGACGCACACACATGTACTCTGAAGTAAAACTGAAACTTAAAACACAAAATATAAATATCCATTAACAAACTTCTTCTAGCTTGGACTAATTTCCACTTCCTGAACACATACTACTTAAATAAAAACCATAGGCTTTTCTTAGTAAAACGCAAAAGTAAAAAGGAAATAAATACAGTAGTCTTTCCACCATATAGTCAGACACATTCTGGCCTACATTCACATGCCTACATACATGCTGAGACACACGAAAGCAAACATTGCCTGATTAAGGAGCACTCCAACTCAGTGCGCGCTCACAAACAGCACATCAGCACACTCCTGGTAAGCAGGAGAGCACACAATAGACAACACACTTACCAACACTGCATGGGATTAGGCTCACACTTCGGCCAAGGACACACAATACACAATAGACTGGGACTGGATAAGCACAAGTACACTCATGGGCATCAAAGACATGACAACTCACAGAATGCAAACAAGCACTGGGTAAACACATGCTGCATGGGGCTTTCGTAAATACGCACACACTCTTACCCCTTCATAGGAATGGAGATGGGTTCTGATGACTTGCTAACATCTTTAGCTACCTCCATCCCCAGCAAACTGCTATAGCCAGCAGGAAATAAATAGGCCTAATTACACACACACACACAGACAGACAGACAGACAGACAGACAGACAGACAGACAGACAGACAGACAGACAGACAGACAGACAGACACATTCGCCAGGGCAGGACGGTTGGCTGCACAGCTCCAGTATGGCACTGGAACAGTCATCGGTCACCACTGACAGCTCATCTGACTGCAGCTCAGCAGCACCACAACACTGTGGAAGACAATACAGCCAAATGCTTGAAGCCCACGTAGCAATCAAGATCAAGTGAGCTTTTGCCCTTCTGCTCGACGGGAGGTTTTTGTCCTCCCCGAGCTCGCCTTAGGACGCTTGCGTTACCGTTTGACAGGTGTACCGCCCCAGTCAACATCAGCAGCGTTAAGGWTTATGCGGCATTGCCACATGTACTGTATCACTAAGCAAACATGTGAGCGAATGTTCCTGACAAATCACTTTGGCACGTCATTGTCACCGTATGATTTTCGTCATTGCCACAAGGAGACTAGTGTGATTGCTCGGCCAGTTGGGCATGACACATACGGTCACGTCACACGCCACAGCTTTCTCAAGGACTCCTAAATGATGTCAGCTATCTGTGAGCATACCACACACACACACAGACAATCAATCCCATCTCCAATAGCTCAATATGTTCCGACGGTGTGTCTGTGTTCAATACGTCTATACTGGAGACTGGTAGAGGTTACATAGAGGTGAAAGACTCCAGCTGTAAATCTAATCCAATACACAGGATAGTATAACATCACACTTCCCTACTTTATCCAGATGCATGGGACTGAAAACATATGTCACTACATCCTGTAGGTCCCCTCGAGGCGACGTCGCCCACCCCATCACCAGTGATCCATGCAGAGGCCACCACACACCATCCCCGACACACAGCTCACAGTTCATTTCAATGGAAATAAGACCTCTCTCCTTCTGGGACGAGTGCCTGCAAATTGCATTTTCTCTCCTCTATTATACCACAGCTCTATAGTAGCAAGGATGCAAGTCTAGAGACCAGTACATGTAGGTTTGTTGATGTGATTTATTGGCTTGATTGCCATCAACAGGCTGAACTTAATCGTAAGGCTGATGAATGTGAAAAATACTTGGACTGTTCAACCGAGCGTTGTACTCAAAGCATAAACCCTTCGCAGCTCACCGGCCAGATTACACCCAATTAAATCAGTCCGTTATTAACATTTATTTAAAACCGCCACTCTTGCTATAAATAGGCCTGGCCAAGCAACGGTGGACGAGAAATTGACCCAAATACATCAAGATGAGCTTTTCTTAATCTTTGCTCATCAAAAGAACCTTATCATTGGACTGATGTTTCTTTTACATTGATCCACAATTACTAATAATGTATGGTTGGCAAAGGCTTGTGTGTGTGGGTTTCCTCGTTTGATGCAAGTCATAATTGATTGAGTCTGTTGAAGTCAGCTGATTTCAGAACTACAGAAACCCGAGACAGATCTTAAAGGATTTAAATGGTGTGACACCATCATGACAGCTTGATTGCTTGCTTCTTTGATGCACGTTGCCCTTTTATGTCGAGTTAAAGACATGTTCCGGTACTTTGGCGACTAAGTATTTTTGAAACCTACCACTTTGGGCTGGAGTGGTCYATGTGTCGTTCATACATGCATCATCTATAAGCAGAATTACTGTTTTACCTCAATTAGCCACAAAATCCCGAGTTTGAAAGRGACTGTTTTCAGGAAGCTGTGRGGAGCCATTTTCCCTACATTTACCCCCACGTGTGCCAGCCCAATAACAATTTGAGTTTCCACGAGAGCAATGACGTGGTGCACATATGTGGTGCACATTGTGGCGCAGTGCGCAATTTTTGGGGACCACTTTTGGCTCGTGGGCGCTACTTTCAGAACTACTGGCTAAAAGGTATACAAAAGGACTGGAGAATATCTTTAAGGCCGACACTTAGCAATCCTGRTGAATGTGACTGATGATAAAACATGTGAAACCTCAAGCCGAAGTAACAAAGCCACAGCAATCCCCTTTCCTCTATCGACTGGAATTGAAACACAACACAGAAATGCTGTTCTTATCCATCTCGCCTGGGAACTACATTTCAGATCCACTTCCTGTTTTGTCAAACCTGAAACATTTTGGGAGAAGAGAAGAAGAAGTTAAAAAAAACACAGAGCATTACTCTGAATAATGTCAGGGGTTAATCAGATTTCCTCTCAGCCCTGGCAAAACTGAAACCTGGGACTAGTCTGGACCTCTCGGGAGTCGACAGCTGCCCTCTAATCCAGAAACGAGGAATTAGCGGAACAACCTGGCAATTAGTTTGTTGCTCCCTTGCTAGAATTGGAAGGACATAGTGCATTCCTGCCCTGGGAAGACTCTCACTCCAAAAAGCCTAGTTCTGGAGCACTTTGCGCAGCAGAGGTAGAAAACATTAGCGGGGTGTCACCTAATTTCCCACTTACTAGTCTAAATCTTCCATGAAATATAAAAAGAGAGTACGAAAAGAGAAGAGCATCAAGGCAAACATGTGCTCCCCTTTGACATAAATAAAMAAAACAGATTTTCACATGGCAAATAGGAATGTGAACGAGAGGAGACGGAGTGATGGGGAGAGTTAGAGAAAGAGAAAGAGGTCTTTCCCTCCTGCTGCTGCAGCAGAAGGCGTCAGCTCAAAACCAAAAAACCAATTTGGGTGTGCTTTGCCTCCCTTGCAGCCTTGTGAGTTCTGTGGGCCTCTATCGTAATGGTTGTGGAACCGTTTTAGGAGATCAAAGCGCTAACACTCCTGAGGCACCTGTCTCTTATACACATCTAGATGTGTATAAGAGACATACTATGTGCAGCATCCCAAAAAAAGCTAACAGACGTAAACAGCAGATCTCCGTAGCTACAGCCTGAAGCAGCAGTAGCAACAGTCTCGCTGGGTCTCGCTGGGACTAGTCTGGACCTCTCGGGAGTCGACAGCTGCCCTCTAATCCAGAAACGAGGAATTAGCGGAACAACCTGGCAATTAGTTTGTTGCTCCCTTGCTAGAATTGGAAGGACATAGTGCATTCCTGCCCTGGGAAGACTCTCAATACACATCTAGATGTGTATAAGAGACAGGCACTGAGAAGCACCAGGCACCAGCCTCATCCTCAAACGCACATCCTTCGCCCCCAGGAGCTTTCAGAAAGAGTAGAACTTTGGCAACTCTGCAAATGTAGCCTACTATGTGCAGCATCCCAAAAAAAGCTAACAGACGTAAACAGCAGATCTCCGTAGCTACAGCCTGAAGCAGCAGTAGCAACAGTCTCGCTCTCCTCCTGGCTGCAGTACTGTGTGACAGAAATAATTGAGGGAGGAAGGTGGAGAGAGGTTAATTAAGCTCTCCCAACATTGGCCTGACCTTTTCCGCTTTAGCGCAAATCGTTTCAGCACAGTTTTGGAAATRTTTAAATGAAAGCCTTTAAATAATTTATCTAACTTATTTCCCGGAAGGCCCTTCATTAGTGATTGGCCGTGACATTCTCCCCGCATCGCCTCACATCCTTCTAAGAATATCATTGTCGATTTCACGCTGTCATTTTTTATTTCTTCGACATTGGCTACATTAAAGATTAAGAACGGTCCGCTGGTCGGCTACATATAGGGCTGTGAAGTGATGGAGTTCCTCACATGAGACCTGTCTCGGCTGTACCGCAAACGGGAATTGGAATCCTTTAATCTCCAGACACGATGACAAAACCAACCGTCACAAAGACAGCAGAGAAAAGACAAGACAGGAGATCCATGCAAATTGATTAATCGGCAACTCATTATTCCTGTCTGTGTAGATGGCTAAATCCGCAACACACGTTTCGTTATGGTGAAATGGTGTGAATTAAAAGGAAAGTGCTGCCATTTTATTCTGTCCAAGCATCGAGCTGATCCAAAGGGCTTTCCAGATGMTGGCAGGAGCGTGGAGGAAAGGCAGGTGTAATCTGTATGCTTCTGTGAATTCACCTTATCTCCGTAGGAGCTGGGATTGATAATATTGACTTCTGTTTCATGGCTGCTTGATTGTGATGAAGACGGATTCGCCCTGTGAGTTATACAAAACTGCATTAGCTAGCATGGCGGCCTAGCTGCGTATGGATGTACTGAGTGGCGAGGAAGCTCAATTACAGATTCACCAGCATAGGGAGGAAATCAAAGCTATTCACTATCACCCTGCGTCGGGAAGAAACACACACGCACACACTGAGTCATCAAACATGACATACCAGAAAGACATGAAACCTCATCAAACACAGTTTCCACAGGTGACGCGATTGAAAGAAAGAACAGGAAAGAAAAAATATCAAAGTTGTTCAGGAAGCGGAGGGATTTAATTCCACGTGAAATAGTAGTCATCAGCTCGTTCTGCAGACGAAATGGTGGGAAATAAGAGACGGCACCCGTTCTCGCTATCAGATACATTTGGAGATGCCACACAAAGCGGGGCGTCCCATAGAGAGAGCAGTAGTACGGCAATATCCTCTCATCTCAGACAGTTTAATAACGGATAGCCTGTTTCATGGCAGTGAGCTTCTGGAGGAATCTCCTTTGATCAAGCAGAGTTTTCAGAAAGTTMTGGAGCGTCACTTGATGTCAATTCGTAACCTGTGCAGTTCAGGCATTCTCTTTGCTCCAAAGATCTGTCACTTCAAATCCAAATACTTTTCTCAGTTTGAGGAGTTTGAATTGTAAATGGAAGAAAATTGGCCATCCGGGGGGGGGGGGGGGGGGTTCTGCAGACTCCACTGTCATTGACCATCTGTAAAGGAAGGTTCCTGTCTCATCGTTCCTTTCCTCCATTGTTAAATTTAGCCTGTGTTTGAAAGCAGCTGAGGCCACAGATTCAATAGAATAAATCCACACAGCAGTGCCACGTGCCAGATATGGGCAGCACTATGCATATTTCATTCAGATCATTACTCAAGAAGTGTTTTCACGCTCTTACTAAATCTATTCCTACCTCACTTCTACCTCGTTCTCTCTCCTCACTCACTGTGAAATTCTTTATCACTTGGAAACAAGAGTGTATTTATGCCGGCGTCTGGCCCAGATGCACTTTTCCTTGCGTGAGGGATGAGTGGAACAGGAAACGGGCCAGGCTGGCACAGCGGAAGTATCCTGCTGCCTCTGCTGGCTGTCTGTCACCAAGTCAGATGGATGCTGCAAGAGATAATTGGGAGGGACTGCTTCATTAACTCTCAGGGTCCAGGCCTGTGTCTAGCACTGTAGCCTTGTGGTCCCCTGCATCCCTCCCTGACTGCCTGCCTGTCTGCCTGTTTTGGCTTGAGCATGCAGCCACAGCAGACGACGAGGGGACAAGGCAGATGCATATCCTCTCTCTCTCTCTTTCTCATGTGGGGGATATGATCGAATTTCAGAGACAGGTGTCAGACACAGTCAACAGGGAGATGAATCTAGCGCAAACATTGTGTGTGTGTGTGTGTGTGTGTGTGTGTGTGTGTGTGTGTGTGTGTGTGTGTGTGTGTGTGTGTGTGTGTGTTTGTGTGTGTGTTATCTGTTGCACTGACTCATTTTCGCCTCAGAGGTTAGCCTAGTAGTATAATGTGGCAGCCTGAGACTGTAATGCGGTGAAGACGTGAACTCAGAATAGCTGCTAACGACGTTCAAGCAGCTAATGAGCTTTGAAATTAAACCCACTTACTAAACCATGAACAAAAGCCCTTTTAATGCACTCGAAACACAATGCCAGTTGTGCTAAGCTTCTCTAGCAGAGCCAAATAAAGACTTAGAAAATACAAATCCCAGAATTCCACACTTCACATGGCTTTTTAATGTGGGTTTTTCTATCATTTCCTGTTCTCTGAACTTCTTAGCAGGGCTCTGTTGTTTTAGGAGGGTACCGAGTGTTTGGAGCGTTTCGCTTGTAACAAAACCTGTATGTGCGGTCTGACGCTGGCTCGTGTAACCACATTTCTCGGTTCTGGCGAATATCTAAAGACATGAGTGGAAGAGAAATTACATTTTTGTTCCTGGCAGCAAAGTGGGCACACCCAGAAGTGACTCAGTAACGGATTGGATTTAAATCAGTTTGGATAACGGAAAAACAAACCGATGGAGAGTTTCTATCCTTCAACACGGGAATGCAGGAAATGGATTTAAACTGCCCACACTCTCCCTCTCCACCCTTGTTTTCCCACAATCCCTTTCCTCTCTAGTCTCCCGTCACATACCTTCCACAAACCCAGTGCCATTTGTTTCATTCCATTTCCATACTTTCGTTATCCCTCTGCGTTTATAGAGCTTTGTTTTTATTACGATGTGGGCACTGGGTCGAGAGAAAAAAAAAACGAAACGAAGAGAAAATCAAATGCAAAGATGGCCGGCCAGAGCGATTACGATACTTGAGTATAATCCTGTTGGTACAGCTGTTGCGATGCATAATCAATGTACCTCACTTGCCTCTCCATTTAGCAGCAACTTCCCCAGAACTAATTGCCCAGATATTTCATGTGAACTGCTCAGTCGCTTCTACCACCGAACACCGTTCTAGAAAAGAAGCAGGAACATTTTGGGGCATTTTAATAACCCGCTTCTTTTTCTTCTTCATCTCCTCGGGGGAAATATAACTTCTTCTTTTTTCAACAGTGTTACCTCACCACGCTCCCACTGTCTTTGTTTGCGTGTTTGTGTAAATGGCACACTTGTTGATTCGACTCTTCATCTACCGTGCCTCTCCCTCGGGGGACGAGGCCAGTCATCTTCCCCCTCAAGCCAGTCTTTCATTTGCACATTACATCCAGTTACATAGCACCTTTGTTGCTTTTGTTCCATTCATTAATAATGCATTTTTGTCAAGCGACTAATGTAAAGCCYKCTAATCCTTTTTCACGAGAAGAGACTAACGTTTGTCAGGAGTATGTTTGTTTTTAATTCATCTTGCAGTGTCATCAATATGCACAATGTGTTTTTGTCATGGGTGCGTTTGTCTGGGAGACGCTCCGGCAAATTTTCACACAAGTAGTATCCTGAAGGAGTAAGCTGCTTTTAACCTGATAAGCTCATTAAAATTCCATGCTAATTACCAGAGGCCATGTTTGGCTGTAACGAGATGAGAGGAATAACACTAGAGCCTGGTGGTGCAACAGGCTGGCCTACCCCCAGCATCCTACCTTAGCAAGAGAGGGAAGATGGAGGATAAGAGAGGCAGGATGGAGGATGAGAGAGAGAGAGGGAGAAAGACCGAGAGAGGACGGAGAATGAGAGAGAGAGAGGGAGAGAGGACGGAGAATGAGAGAGAGAGAGAAAATGGTTGAGCGAGAGAGAACGATAGAGAGAGAGAGAGCGAGAAAGAGAGAGAGAGCGAGAAAGAGAGAGAGAGAATAAATGGGTGAGCGAGAGAGATATAGAGAGAAAATGGGTGAGGGAGAGGGCGAAAGCAGGAGGGAAAGAAAGGGGGGAGTAGAGAAACAGGGAAAGGATAGTGGGAAGACATCGTAAATTAGCCTGCCCGCCTCTCGTTTTCTCTGCCTTGTCGAGGCTAAACTGAGGGCAGCAGGGAGTGGGGCCCGATATGTCAGAATCTCCGTGGCAACCAATCCCTCAGCTTCCCCGTCTGCAAACACACACGCACACTCAAAACACACACAGTCGCACGTTCAGAATGACGCGTCGTTTGCATCCCGGGCCAGATTGGATCTGAGCCAGCCCCTGAAAATGTATAGCAGGGCCTCTGAAAGAGTCAAGTTTCCTTTTTCCCACACGCTCAAAACTAGCATTGCTTTTCTCTTCTCACCCTTTTTGTTTCCTCCTCTCTGTCTGGGAATCTATTTATCTCTCTGTTGTCGTGGCTTAGGCTACAGTGCACACATTGAATAGCGTCTCCTTGTCCCGTTCTCTGTGCGTAGGCTCCCTTCTGTGTCGGAGCACTCGAATGGGAAAACACTCATTCAAGAGCAGTCTGCTTCGTAGATTCGATGTGTAAGGCCACGTTTCTCAGTTGGTACTTTTCCATAGCAGGCCTGTGTGAGAATGCCATGTCTAAATCAAAATCAAATCAAATMTATTTATGTAGCCCTTCTTACATCAGCTGATATCTCAAAGTGCTGTACAGAAACCCAGCCTAAAACCCCAAAACAGCAAGCAATGCAGGTGTAGAAGCACGTCTACCAGTCTGTGTCAATATAAACCTTATTCTTCTGACACTACAATACGGGGAACATTGTATGAACAGCGCAACAGAACACCAAGCATTCTGTGAGCAGGCTCCAGTGTTCCAGTCTGCAGTCATCATGCAGGCTTTGGTTTGGGCCAGATAACCCCAGAGCCATTCCTCATGGAGCCATTGTCAGCCTGTTAGCTTGTTTATGTTTGTGTGTGTGTGCAAGTGTGTGTTTGTTTGTGCGTCTGCGTGCGTGTAAGGTGTGTGTGTTTGTTTGATGCCCGGGCTCTGTGTTGCCCCTAGGTAGCAGCTGGTGGGTGGGCCGAACGGAGGAGAAAGAGAGAGAGAGAGAGAGAAAGGAGACGAGTGGGCTGGCAGGGCTACCTACCCTGGGATCTGTAGCTGCGGGCACATGCCGCGGTTTGGCACAGTGTTCTGATCCGGAGCCTGGGTGTGTGTTTTGCTTTGTGTACGTGGTCCCTGGATCCCCAATGGGCTGTGCTCTTGTTGCACTGTAGGGCTGCTATAGGTGAGAGAGGCTGGGGTATGTATGTGTGCATGTGTGCGTGTTTGTGCCTAAACGTGCATATTGTCTGTGTGCACAGTGTGTGTGTGTGTGTGTGTGTGTGTGTGTGTTTGGTGTTGTGTGTTGTGGTGTGCTTGTGTGTGTGTGTGTGTGTGTGTGTGTGTGGTGTGTGTGTGTGTGTTGTGTGTGTGTGTGTGTGTGTTGGTGTGTGTGTGGTGTTTCCTTGGAAGCACCTCGGTGGCGCTCCGGCCTTTTATGCGAGGGATGGTCACATCCACTGGGATGCCACTTAATTGGGCTCCTGTCAATGTTTGGCTGTCTTTCACTCCATCCCCCTCTCTGCATCTCTCTCTCTGCATATCTCTCTCTCTCTCTCGCTCCCTCTGGCTCCTCGGTAATCTCTCCCTCCCGATCTGCTCTACAGAGGGCAGCCACGGGGATCGATCGGCGGCCGCAGCCCCGCATCCTCCCGGCACCCCGTGGGCGCCAAATAGTGTACTGAAAAAAAATATAAATGCAACAATTTCAACGTTACAGTTCATCTAAGGAAATCAGTCAACTGAAATACATGTCTGGTGGATGGATTATCATGGCAAAGGAAAAATGCTCACCGACAGAGATGTAAACCAATTTGTGCACAAGATATGAGAAAAACAAGCTTTTGGTGCGCATGGAGCATTGCAAGTTCAGGGAGTGAGTTTTTTTTATAAATAAACGCAACATAATACAAAACAAGAAACACGAACAACGCACAGACATGACACTTAAGCAGAAACAATAACGCCTGGGTGTCAAGGCTGTGGGTAACTGGTGAAAGGAGTCAGGCGCAGGAGAGCTGAGATGCGTGGACAAGGTATTTAATACAAGATAACACCAGTATAAACACAAATACTATGGTGCGGGAAAAATACCGGTACCACGAAATAAACGGGCYTAATAACAAAACCCGGCAACAAAATACCAGCCGTCAGTAACAGCCTGAACAATAGAACACACACGCACACAAACATGGGGGGAACCAGAGGGTTAAATAATGAACATGTAATGGGGGGAATTGAAACCAGGTGTGTAGAAAACAAAGACAAAACAAATGGAAAATGAAAAGTGGATCGGCGATGGCTAGAAGACCGGTGACGTCGACCGCCGAGCGCCGCTCGYACAAGGAGAGGGACCGACTCCGGTGGAAGTCGTGACACTGGGGAAGGAACCAAAGGGAGTGACATATATAGGGAAGGTAATCAGGGAGGTGATGGAGTCCAGGTGAGTCTGATGACACGCAGGTGCGCGTAGTCGATGGTGACAGGTGTGCGCCATAACGAGCAGCTTGGTGACCTCTAGGCCGGAGAGGGAGCACACGTGACATGTTCGTAAATTCAGATCGTTGTCAGATTGTCTGTTCATAAATTCAGATCGTTATTAGATTGTCTGTTCATAAATTCAGAGCGTTGTCAATTTCTGTTCATAAATCGAACGTTTCAGATTGTCTGTTCATTAAATCCAGTCAGTTGTCAGATGTCTGTCATAAATTAGATTCTGTCAGATTGTCTGTCATAATTCAGATGTTGTCAGATGTGTCTGTTATAAATTCAGAGCGCGTCAGATTGTCTGCTCATAATTCAGAGCGTCGTCAGATTGTCTGTTCAATAATTCAGACGTGGCAAGTCTGTTCATATTCATGATCTGTCGATTGTCTAATTCAGAGCGTCTCAGATTGTCTGTCATAAATTCAGAGCGTCGTCAGATTGTCTGTTCATAAATTCAGAGCGTTCGTCAGATTGTCTGTATAAATCAGATTTTGTTCATAAATTCAGATCGTTGTCAGATTGTCTGTTCATAAATCAGATCGTTGTCAGATTGTCTGTTCATAAATTCCAGAGCTTGTCAGATTGTCGTTCATCTAATTCAGAGCTTCTCAGATTGTCTGTCATAATTCAGACGTTGTCAGATGTCTGTTCATAAATTCAATCGTTGTCAGATGTCTGTTCTAAATTCCCGCGTCGTCAGATTGCTGTTCATAAATCAGATCGTCGTCAGATTGTCTGTTCAAAATTCAGAGCGTCTCAGATTGTCTGTTCATAATCAGAGCGTCGTCAGATTGTCTGTTCATAAATTCAGAGCGTCGTCAATTGTCTGTTCTAAATTCAGATTATCTGTTCATAAATTCAGATCGTTTTCAGATTGTCTGTTCATAAATTCAGAATCGTTTCAGAATGTTCTGTGTCATAAATCGAGCCATTGCATCGTTCATATCAAGCTTGTCAGATTGTCTGTTCATAAATTCGATCGTTTGCAGATTGTTCTGTTCATAAATTCAGATCTTGTAATTGTCTGTCAAAATTCCGAGCGTTGTCAATTGTCTGTTCCATAAATTCAAGAGCGTCGTCAGATTGTCTGTTCATAAATTCAATCGTTGTCAGATTGTCTTTGTTCTAAATTCGAGCCTTGTCAGATTGTCTGTATAAATTCAGAGCTTTCAGTCCCACCTTTACATTTTTGTTCAGTATAGATATAGTGGACACATAAGCACACACACGCATGCGCACGAACACACACGTTCACAGGCACAGATGGCTGCTTGTACATACAGTACAGTACAGTACATGTATGTACAAATAACCGCACACACTAACTACACACTGTGCATTCACACATTATGTATGTGCACAAATCATGTCCACTCATGCACATTCATTTACACAAACACTGGCATGGACACTCACGCTCAGACACATGCATTTGGTTCAGCAAAGGAGCTGGTTTCACAGATGACTCAGCATTTTCATTATAAATCAACACCCGCTACTGTAGCTCTTTGGGTGTCGTAAATATGACATCAACGCTACTTCACAGAAAGCTTGCCAAACTGGACGAGAGCCTTTTCCCATAGAACCAACCTTGCCTGTTGGCATTGCCCTCTGTGTATGTAATGGAGGTGGTTCAGGAGAACTACGCCCACGTAATCAGTTATCTCGACGGAGACCCGAAGATGTGCGTTAGCTCCCAGAACTAACCTAGGTTTTAGCTCAGGGAGGTAACACGCAGTCCACTAACACCCAGCCAGTACCGTGCAGTGACCAACCAGGCAGCTACCGGTGGGTGTGACTAGCCCATGTCCCCCCGGGGGGGCGGAGTAGCCGAGGGACCTGATTGATGCCATTGACTAGATATTTATTATGAATGCATTTCTCCTCCATCGGAGTGGGCCCCTGCCATCAATCTGCATGGCCCTGGCAGCGGCCTGCCATCTTCCCAGCCCGCTATTTATGACCCTCTTTTGGCCACCGAGCAGCATCCAATTTACACGCCGCCGCAAATCACACCCCCAACTTTGGCARGCGGGCGTCAGAATTGTAGGGCCACAAGAGTGTGAGACACAGGCGATGTTGTGCAGAAGGAGGATGTGGGGAAAGACAAGTAGAGATATGGACTTTTGGGGACTTGTTTTATCAGACAGGTCACACCTGTAGGCCTATGTTTATTCAAACATTGTAGGTGGCTGATTTGCTACAGTAAATTGTCAGGTTTGGGTACCCTCATATCATTTTCTTCTTAATGGTATCATTCATGTGCTTCTCCAGAGAAAACTCATGCGCTGCTACAACTCATTCCCTGCGACATGTCGCGCCACCATTTTGTTTTTAWTGTTTTCCTCTGTTGCCTGAAGACAGCATTCCTGCTCTGCTAGTCAACATCACATCTCTACTCTCACAACTACTGTCTACACCCCACTGTGGGGCCACAGAGAGACTTGTGACAATCTGAACCCTGGCAACAACAAAAACACATTGTTCTTCTCAGAATCCCTCTTTCCCAGCATGCATTTGGCTCGCACCACTAAGCATTATATATTGCATTGGGGTGTAAGAAGAGGTGGAGTATGCTGTCTGCTTTAATTTCTTTTTTATTTCATAACACTCTTCTGAAAGTGATGAATCGCTTCCATCCCACAGAWTTTTGTTTGGAATTAACACGTTGCCACGGCGAGAAGTGGTCTGTTAAATAGCCATCYCCGACTACGCACCAAAATCATTAAGTGCCCCAGGATGGCAAGCAGCGCCAAGCACACAGACTAAACAGACAGTTATGGAAGGGCCCAATTACAGTGCATGAGGTTTCACCCTCAATTATATAGAGAATATACACTGCTCAAAAAAATAAAGGGAACACTTAAACAACACAATGTAACTCCAAGTCAATCACACTTCTGTGAAATCAAACTGTCCACTTAGGAAGCAACACTGATTGACATAAATGTCACATGCTGTTGTGCAAATGGAATAGACAAAAGGTGGAAATTAATAGGCAATTAGCAAGACACCCCAATAAAGGAGTGGTTCTGCAGGTGGTGACCACAGACCACTTCTCCAGTTCTATGCTTCCTGGCTGATGTTTTGGTCACTTTTGAATGCTGGCGGTGCTTTCACTCTAGTGGGTAGCATGAGACGGAGTCTACAACCCACCAAGTGGCTCAGGTAGTGCAGCTCATCCAGGATGGCACATCAATGGAGCTGTGGCAAGAAGGTTGCTGTGTCTTGTCAGCGTAGTGTCCAGAGCATGGAGGCCTACCAGGAGACAGGCCAGTACATCAGGAGACGTGGAGGAGGCTAGGAGGGCAAACAACCCAGCAGCAGGACCGCTACCTCCGCCTTTGTGCAAGGAGGAGCAGGAGGAGCACTGCCAGAAGCCCTGCAAAATGACCTCCAGCAGGCCACAAATGTGCATGTGTCTGCTCAAACGGTCAGAAACAGGACTCCATGAGGGGGTGGTATGAGGGCCCGACGTCCACAGGTGGGGTTTGTGCTTACAGCCCAACACCGTGCAGGACGTTTGGCATTTGGCCAGAAACCAAGATTGGCAAATTCGCCACTGGCGCCCTGTGTCTTCACAGATGAAAGCAGGTTCAACTGAGTACATGAGCAATGTGACAGACGTGACAGAGTCCTGGAGACGCCGTGGAGAGCGTTCTGCTGCCTGCAACATCCTCCAGCATGACCGGTTTGGGGTGGGTCAGTCATGGTGTGGGGTGGCATTTCTTTTTGGGCCGCACAGCCCTCACATGTGCTCGCCAGAGTAGCCTGACTGCCATTAGGTACCGAGATGAGATCCTCAGACCCCTTGTGGACCATATGCTGGTGCGGTTTGGCCCTGGTTCCTCCTAATGCAACGACAATGCTAGACCTCATGTGGCTGGAGTGTCTCAGCAGTTTCCTGCAAGAGGAAGGCATTGAATGCTATGGACTGGCCCGCCGTTCCCAGACCTGAATCCAATTGAGCACATCTGGGACATAATGTCTTGCTCCATCCCACCAACGCCACGTTGCCCCACAGACTGTCCAGGAGTTTGGGGATGCTTTAGTCCAGGTTGGGAGGAGATCTTCAGGAGACCATCGCCACCTCAATCAGGAGCATGCCAGGCGTTGTAGGGAGGTTCATGTTACTTCAGGCGCCGAAAGAGATGAGCCTCGTCCTGCATCGGCGTTCCTTCGGAAAATATGCAGTATTTCGTTTTTTATGTGTTTTTCTTACCACGGTACCCAGGTAATCTAGGTTTCATTACATACATCGGGAGGAAACTACTGAATATACGATTAAACCGGTCAACTCACATCGTTCCTACCAGAATATGACTTTTCCCGAAACGATCAGTGTTTTGCCTTCCACCCAATACAATGGATCTGATCCCAGCCGCGACCCTGGCGACGCCAGTAAAAAGGCAAACGAGCGGTTCTCGTGGTCAGCTTCGGAGACGGCACATCGCGCTCCACTCCCTAGCATACTAACTCGCCAATGTCAGTCTTGACAATAAAGGTTGATGAAATCCGAGCAACGGGTAGCATCAGAGAGACATCAGGATTGCAACGTGCTCCTGCTTCACAGAAACATGGCTAAACTCAAGAGACCTACAGGATCGGTGCAGCCAGCCTGGTTTCTTTCTGCATCCGCCGACAGGAAAACAAACATTTTCTGGGTAAAGAAGAGGGGCGGGGGTATGCCTTATGATTAACGAGACGTGGTGTGATCATCATAACAACACACAGGAACTCAAGTCATTCGTTCACACGATCTAGAACTCCTCACAATCAAATGTCCGACGCAATTATCTACAAAGAATTCCTCTTCAATCATCATCAGCGTATATATTCCCTTCCCCAACAGACAATCGATGCCCTGAACGAACTTTATCGAACTCTTTGTAAACTGGAAACCACACACCCTGAGGCTGCCTTCATCGTAGCTGGGATTGAAAGGTAATCTAAAACCAAAATCCCTAAATTCTAATCAGCATATCGATTTGGCTACCAGGCTGGAAAACCCTAATCATTGTATATTACTAATTTCCGCGACGCATATAAGGCCCCCCCTCGCCCCCCCTTTCGCGAAAAGCTGACCACGACTCCATTTTGTTGATTCCAGCCTACAAACAGAAAATTAAAACAACAAGCTCCCGCGCTCAGGTCTGTTCAACGTGGTCCGACCAATCTAATCACGCTTCAAGACTGCTTCGATCACGCGGATTGGAATACATGTTCCGCATTGCCGTCCAACAACAATATTTGGACGAATATGCCTGATTCGGTGAGCGCATTTCTTGGAAGTGCATTTACGATGTGCTACCCACAGCAAACGAATTAAAAACAGTTCCCAAAACCAAAACCGTGGGATGACGCAGATTCGCGTGAAACTGAAAGCAGCAACCACTGCTTTTACCAGGGCAAGTGACCGGAAGCATGAAAAACAAAACCGAATACAACAGTGTAGCTATGCTCTCCCGCAAGGCCAATCAAACAGCTAAGTCCCAGTACAGAGACACAAACGAGTCGCAATTCAACAGCTCAGACACAAGAGGTATGTGGCAGGGTCTACAGTCAATGCACGGATTACAAAAGAAAAACCAGCCCCTCGCGGACCAGGATGTCTTGCTCCCAGACAGGGCTAAACACACTTTTTTGCCCGCTGTTGAGGACAATACAGTGCACTGACACGGCCCCTACAAAACCTGCGGCTCTCCTTCACTGCAACCGAGTGAGTAAAACTTTAAACGTGTAACCCTCGCAAGGCTGCAGGCCCAGACGGCATTCCAGCAGCGTCCTCAGAGCATGCGCGACCAGCTGGCTGGTGTGTATTACGACATATTCAATCAAATCCTATCCCAGTCTGCTTGTCCCAATGCTCAAGAGGGCCACCATTTTCCTGTTCCCAAAGAAAGCTAAGGTAAACTGAGGCTAAACGACTACGCGCCCCTAGCACTCATTTCGTCCATCATGAAGTGCTTGAGAAGACCTAGTCAAGACCAATCACCGTCCACCCTACCGAACCCTAGACCCACATCCAACTTGCTTACCGACCCAATAGGTCGCACAGACGACGCAATCGGCAACCACACTGCCCATGCCCTAACCCATCTGGACAAGAGGAATACCCAGTGAGAATGCTGTTCAACGATTACCAGCTCAGCATTAACACCATAGTACCCTTCCAAACTCGTATCAAGCTCGAGACCCTGGGTCTCACCCCGCCCTGTGCAACTGGTCCTGGACTCCTGGACGGCCGGCCCCCAGGTGTGAGGTAGTAACAACATCTCCACCCCGCTGATCCTCACACTGGCGCCCCACAAGGTGCGTTCTGAGCCCTCTCCTGTACTCTGTCACCACAGACTGGCGTGGCCATGCACGCCTCCAACTCAATCATACAAGTTGCGGTGACAACTACAGTGGTAGCTTGATTAACCACACAACGTATGAGACGGCCTACAGGAGGAGGTGAGGGCCCTCGGAGTGTGGTGTCAGGAAAATAACCTCAACTCAACGTCAACAAAACAACGGAGATGATTGTGGATTCAGGAACAGCAAGAGGGAGCACCCCCCTATCCACATCGACGGGTCAGTAGTGAGGAAGGTGGAAAGTTTTAAGTTCCTCGGTGTCACCAATCCACGGACAAACGAATTGGTCCCACCCACACAGACAGGTTGTGAAAGAAGGCGCAGGCAGCGCCTCTCAACTCAGGAGGCTGAAGAAATTTCGGCTTGTCACCAGAAAAGCACTCACAAACTTCTACAGATGCACCATCGAGAGGCATCTGTCGGGACTGGTTCACCGCCTGGTGTACGGCAACTGCTTCCGCCAACAAACCGTAGGCTCTCCAGAGGTAGTGAGGTCTGCCAGAACGCACCACGGGGGCAAACTACCCTGCCTCCAGGACACCTCACCACCCGATGTCACGGAAGGCCATAAAGATCATCAGGACAACAACCACCCAAGCCACTGCCTGTTCACCCGCTATCATCCAGAAGGCGAGGTCAGTACAGGTGCATCAAAGCAGGGACGGAGAGACTGAAAAACAGCTTCTATCTCAAGCCATCAGACTGTTAAACAGTCACCACTAACATTTAGCGGCCGCTGCCAACATACTGACTCAACTCCAGCCACTTTAAAAATGGGATTTGATGGAAATTATGTAAAAATGTACACTAGCCACTTTAACAATGCCACTTAATATAATGTTTACATACCTACATTACCCATCTCATATGTATATACTGTACTCTATATCATCTACTGCATCTTGCCATCTTTATGTAATACATGTCCACTAGCCACTTTAAACTATGCACTTTATGTTTACATACCTACAGTACTCATCTCATATGTATATACCGTACTCTATATCCATCTACTGCATCTTGCCATGCCGTTCTGTACCACCACTCATTCATATATCTTTATGTACATATTCTTTATCCTTTACACTTGTTGTGTGTTATAAGGTAGTAGTTGTGGAATTGTTAGGTTAGATTACTTGTTGGTTATTACTGCATTGTCGGAACTAGAAGCACAAGCATTTCGCTCCACTCGCATTAACATCTGCTAACCATGTGTATGTGACTAATAAAATTTGATTTGATTTGATTTGATACAGGCACGTGGAGGCCACACACACTACTGAGCCTCATTTTGACTTGTTTTAAGGACATTACATCAATTGGATCAGCCTGTAGTGTGGTTTTCCACTTTAATATTGAGTGTGACTCCAAATCCAGACCTCCATGGTTGATAAATTTGATTTCCATTGATAATGTTTGTGTGATTTTGTTGTCAGCACATTCAACTATGTAAAGAAAAAGTATTTAATAAGAATATTTCATTCATTCAGATCTAGGATGTGTTATTTTAGTGTTCCCTTTATTTTTTGAGCAGTGTA
>NW_019942514.1:2348229-2425147 GCF_002910315.2 Salvelinus sp. IW2-2015 | reverse complement strand
CTCGCAAACGCACCACCGGGGCAAACTACCTGCCTCCAGGACACTACACACCCGATGTCACAGGAAGGCCAAAAGATCATCAGGACAACAACCACCCAAGCCACTGCTGTCACCCGCTATCATCCAGAAGGCGAGGTCAGTACAGGTGCATCAAAGCAGGACCGAGGACTGAAAAACAGCTTCTATCTCAAGGCCATCAGACTGTTAAACAGTCACCACTAACATTTAGCGGCCGCTGCCAACATACTGACTCAACTCCAGCCACTTTAAAAATGGGAATGATGGAAATTATGTAAAATGTACCACTAGCCACTTTAAACAATGCCACTTAATATAATGTTTACTACCTACATTACCCATCTACTATGTGATATACTGTACTCTATATCATCTACTGCTCTTCCATCTTTATGTAAATACATGTACCACTAGCCATTTAAACTATGCCACTTTATGTTTACATACCTACAGTACTATCTCATATGTATATACCGTACTCTATACCATCTACTGCATCTTGCCATGCCGTTCTGTACCACCACTCATTCATATTCTTTATGTACATATTCTTTATCCTTTACACTTGTGTGTGTGTATAAGGTAGTAGTTGTGGATTGTTAGTTAGATACTTGTTGGTTATTACTGCATTTCGGAACTAGAAGACAAGCATTTCGCTACACTCGCCATAACATCTGCTAACCATGTGTATGTGACTAATAAAATTTGATTTGATTTGATTTGATACAGGCACGTGGAGGCCACACACACTACTGAGCCTCATTTGACTTTTTTAAGGACATTACATCAAAGTTGGATCAGCCTGTAGTGTGTTTTCCACTTTAATATGAGTGTGACTCCAAATCCAGACCTCCATGGGTTGATAAATTTGATTTCCATTGATAATGTTTGTGTGATTTGTTGTAGCACATCAACTATGTAAAGAAAAAGTATTAATAAGATATTTCATTCATTCAGATCTAGGATGTGTGTATTTTAGTGTTCCCTTTATTTTTTTGAGCAGTGTATATACAGTGGGAGAAACAAGTATTTGAATACACTGACAATTTTGCAGTTTTCCTACTTACAAGCATGTAGAGGCTTGTAATTTTATCATAGGTACACTTCAACTGTGGAGAGGAATCTAAAACAAAAAATCCAGAAATCACATTGTATGATTTTTAATAATAATTGCATTATTGCATGACATAAGTATTTGATACATCAGAAAAGCAGAACTGAATATTGGTACAGAAACCTTAGTTTGCATTACAGAGATCAATGTTTCCTGTAGTTCTTGACCAGGTTTGCACCACTGACGCAGAGGATTTTGGCCCACTCCTCCATACAGACCTTCTCCAGATCCTTCAGGTTTCGGGGCTGTCGCTGGGCAATACGGACTTTCGGCTCCCTCCAAAAGATTTTCTATTGGGTTCAGGTCTTGAGACTGCTAGGCCACTCCAGGACTTGAGATGCTCTTACGGAGCCACTCCTTAGTTGCCCTGGCTGTTTGTTCGGGTCGTTGTCATGCTGGAAGACCCAGCACAACCCATCTTCAATGCTCTTACTGAGGAAGGAGGTTGTTGTCAAGATCTCGCGATACTGGCCATCATCCTCCCCTCAATACGGTGGTCGTCGTCCCTTTCAGAAAAGCATCCCAAAGAATGATGTTTCCACTCCATCTTCACGGTTGGGTTTCTTGGTTGTACCTCCTTCTTCTACCAACCGAGGCGGAGTGGAGTTTAGAGCAAAAGCTCCATTTTTTCTCATCAGACCACATGACCTTCTCCATTCCTCCTCTGGATCATCCAGATGGTCATTGGCAAACTTCAGACGGGCCTGGACATGCGCTGGCTTGAGCAGGACTTGCGTGCGCTGCAGGATTTTAATCCATGACGGCGTAGTGTGTTACTAATGGTTTCTTTGAGACTGTGGTCCCAGCTCTCTTCAGGTCATTGACCAGTCCTGCCGTGTAGTCTGGGCTGATCCTCACATTCCTCATGATCATTGATGCCCACGAGGTGAGATCTTGCATGGAGCCCCAGACCGGGGTGTGACCGTCATCTTGAACTTCTTCCATTTTCTAATAATTGTGCCAACAGGTGTTGCCTTCTCACCAAGCTGCTTGGCTATTGTCCTGTAGCCCATCCCAGCCTTGTACAGTCTACAATTTATCCCTAGATGTCCTTACACAGCTCTCTGGTCTTTGCCATTGTGGAGGAGTTGGAGTTTGTTTGATTGAGTGTGTGGACAGGTGTCTTTTATACAGTAACGAGTTCAAACAGGTGCAGTTAATAGCGTAATGAGTGAGAACAGGAGGGCTTCTTAAGAAAAACAACAGGTCTGTGAGAGCCGGAATTCCTATCTGGTTGGTAGGTGATCAATACATTATGTCAAGCAATAAAATAAATAATAATTACTTAAAATCATACAATGTGATTTTCTGGATTTGTTTTAGATTCCGTCTCTCACAGTTGAGAGTGTACCTATGATAAAAATGACAGACCTCTACATGCTTTGTAAGTAGGAAACCTGCCAAATCGCAGTGTATCAAAACTTGTTCTCCCCACTGTATTTAGTCTGGCCCCTAATGAAAATGGAGGCGAGCTGAGGCCATGGCGCTGAAATGGCACCATCTATTCCCTATATAGTGCACTACTTTTGACCAGAGCCCTATGGGACTTGGTCAAAAGAAGTGCATTATCAAGGAAATAGGGTCCCATTTGGGACACCGTCCTAATTTCCCGTAGTGACGCAGAAAAAGTCCCCTATAAAATGGGACCCATATGGAAAGGAATCATGAAAATCAAATAAGAATATTGCATGGCCAAAGAAGATTATTTGTACAAAAATCAAATAAGTAATTTATTACGTATCTGGAAACATTTTATATGTTGGCGTAGTTGTTTCCAGAGAGCAGAATGTTGGTTGCCAACATGAAGTCACRTGCCTGCATTACYTACTTGAAGGTGGGCTTTGAGTTCCACTTCCAAAGGCTGTGACCATGCGGGCAAAACTGAGCTGCGGAGAAAATGGACAGGAAATAAATATTCAATTAACCCAAAATGTTGCCAACAGGACAGAAACCATTTGCACAATTCAAGTCAAGCACAAAGCAATAGAGGCATTCCACTGAGATGTTAGAACATAGGCTAAAGTCTAAACAGGACAAATACACTGAACAAAAATGTAAARGCAACATGCAACAATTTCAAAGATTATACTGAGTTACAGTTCGTAAAAGGACATCAATTGAAAAAAAGAATTAYTCCCTAATCTATGGATTTCACATGACTGGGAATACAGATATGCATCTGTTGGTCAAAGATACGCTACATGACCAAAAGTATGTGGACACCTGCACGTCGAACATCTCATTCCAAAATCATGGGCATTAATTTGCTATAACAGCCTCCACTCTTCTAGGAATGCGTTCCATTAGATGTTGGAATATTTCTGCGGGGACAGCCACAAGAGCATTAGTGAGGTCGGGTCTGATGTTGGGCAATTAGACCTGGCTCGAAGTCGGCGTTCCAAATCATCCAAAGGTTTCGATGGGTTTGAGGTCAGGGCTCTGTGCAAGCCAGTCAAGTTCTTCCACACCGATTTCGACAAACCATTTCTGTATGGACTTTGTGCACAGGGGCATTGTTATGCTGAAACAGGTAAGTGTCTTCCCAAACTGTTGCAACAAAGTTGGAGCACAAAATCGTCTAGAATGTCATTGCATGCTTTAGCGTTAATATTTCTCTTCACTGGAACTATGGGGCCTATCCCGAACCATGAAAAACAGCTCCAGACCACTATTCCTCCTCCACCAAACTTGGCACTATACATTGGGCAGGTAGCGTTCTCCTTGTATCCGTCAAACCCGATTTGTCCCTGGACTTCCAGATGGTGAAGCGTCACTCAAGAGAATGCGTTTCCACTTCTCCAGAGACCAATGGCGACGAGCTTTACACCATCCAGCGACCGCTTGGCATTGCACATGGTGATCTTACGTTTAAGTGCGGCTGCTCGGCCATGGACACCATTTCAAGAATTTGACGAACAGTTCTTGTGCTGACCGTTGTTTCCAGAGGCAGTTTGGAACTCAGTAGTGAGTGTTGCAACCGAGGACAGACGATTTTTACGCGCTACGCACTTCAGCACTCGGCGGTCCCGTTCTGTGAGCTTGCGTGGACTATCACTTCGCGTCTGAGTTGTTGTTGCTCGTTTTCACTTCACAATACAGCTCTTACAGTTGACCAGGGCAGCTCTAGCAGCTCTAGCAGCTCTAGCAGGGRATACYTTTTACGAARTGACTTGTTGGAAAGGTGGCATCTTATGACGGTGCCACGCTGAAAGTCACTAGGCTCTTCAGTAAGGCCATTCTACAGCAAATGTTTGTCTATGGATATTGCATGGCTGCGTGCTCGATTTTATAGACCTGTCAGCAACAAGTGTGGCTGAAATAGTCGAATCCACTAATTTCAAGGGGTGTCCACGTATTTTTGTATTTAAAGTATACCTTAAAAAAAGGTAGTGGCGTTGATCAGAAAACCAGATAGTATCTGGTGTGACCACCATTTGCCTCATGTAGCACGACACATCTCCTTCGCATAGAGTTTATCWGGCTGTTGATTGTGGCCTGTGGAATGTTGTCCCACTCCTCTTCAATGGCTGTGCCAAATTCTCTAAAACAACATTGGAGGTGGKATATGGTAGAGAAATGAACATTCAATTCTCTGGCAACAGCTCTGGTGGACATTCCTGCGGTCAGCATGCCAATTGCACACTCCCTCAAAACATGAGGCATCTGTGGCATGTGTTGTGTGACAAAACTGCACATTTTAGAGTGGCCTTTTATTGTCCCCAGCACAAGGTGCACGTGTGTAATGATCTTGATATGCCACACCTGTCAGGTGGATGGATTATCTTGACAAAGGAGAAACGCTTACTATCGGGGATGTAAACACATTTTAGAGAAATAATATTTGTATGCGTATGGAACATAAATTGGATATTTTACTTCAGCTCATGAAACATGGACCAACACTTGACATGTTGRGTTCGCATTTTTGTTCAGTGTATATKATTTCTAGGCAAAAGTTGGGCTGTAGGAACATCTCACCCCTTCCAAAATGGCCACTGTTCCCATGGAGGTCAACTTGAGCTCAAACGGRTGGAAAGCCATCACACTCTACACCAGTCCCATGGTGTTTGTATGTGCATTTGTGTATGGGAAGCTGAAGAAATGTAGCAAGCTGCCTCAAGTTCTCGTCGTAGGTGATAGACGCATGCTGGCCAACACTGTCAAATTGACAGATTTCTCACTGGTGCCCTGGAAAAGACGGCACATCCAGTTCTGGAGACTGCACAATCCACTGCATCATGCATGGATTCATCCAGCCCCGGTGACAGGACGCGTCTCTATGCATGGTGGATTCTGAAGTGCACCGCCAGCTCTGTGTTGACAAAGGCAACCAATAGTTATGAAGACACTGCCTCATCGAATCATATTTGTATGGAAGCTGTTGTCCACCTGGGACAAAAATAGAAACTCACACTGTGACAGTTACCACACAAAAAGAGGGGGAACATAACCACCATATCATCGGAGCGGTRGTCCTCGGGTTCCCAATCCTCATCGGAAGTCTCCCACTAGTTATCAGAAGGCACCCAGGTCTCGTCTTCGCAGTCTATACTGTAAAACATACAGTACACAGTACATACAGTTGTAAATGACAACTATAGGTAGATTTCTCTCATCTATCTATCTATAAGCAAGGACATGCTGTATCAMGCCAAGCAAATACAGCTCATACTTACACACTGTTCGTTACATTATTGGCCTCATCGTCATCTACAATCACAGGGTCCTCACAAATGCTCATGTTTGTCATGCTAAAAATGAAAAAGTTACGTCACTCACAGGAAATACCCAAGATGAAGATATTTATCGAAAACGGTGTAGTCACTCTGAAGTTTAAAGTAAAATACCACACCCAAAGTAAATCCATAAAACTATTCCAACCTTTTTTCTAAAGCTTGAACTTCATTGCATTGCTCATCTAACACTTAGACTCCAGGTACCAGGAACTTATCTTCTTTGTACGGGGAGAGGGGAGTTTCAAAATGCTTTCAGTTTCAGTTTAATGTTTCCAGTCATTCAACATAATGTCCTGTTACAGTCTAATACTAAGTACATGTGTAGCGTTTGGCCTAAGGCTGTCAACATCTCAGCCAGACAGTTCAAATGGGGAAAAAACATAGTGATAATATTTCTGTGCAGTAGGATAATCTATTGGGATAGTGTGTCATCAATACTTAAAGTAAATTACGGATAGCTCATTTTCCTAAACAGCTTACATGCCTGGCATTAGAATATTACTTGTTTATTATAAAGTAAAACATATTTGTTATTGGCCAGCGAGGGGAAATACAATYATGGCGTGGACAACATGGGCAAAAATACATAGCCTACTTTAGCTAGATAGCWATGTGCTTACCGATCTGATTCTGCTCTAATACTTGACAATGATGGGTCTGGAAACACAGGCTTGCCATGCGTTGATGTCGATTTATTCCAGTCTTAACTGAAAAATTATATTTTCTGTTCAAASATTTTCTAGAGCTTTGACGTCAAGTAATGAAGCCCAGTTCAGATATAACAGCCYACATGACAGAAAGGGGATTCATCAGAGAAAATGACTTTACCCCAGTCCTCAGCAGTCCAATCCCTGTACTTTTTGCAGAATATCAGTCTGTCCCTGATGTTTTTCCTGGAGAGAAGTGGCTTCTTTGCTGCCCTTCTTGACACCAGGCCATCCTCCAAAAGTCTTCGCCTCACTGTGCGTGCAGATGCACTCACACCTGCCTGCTGCCATTCCTGAGCAAGCTCTGTACTGGTGGTACACCGATCCCGCAGCTGAATCAACTTTAGGAGACGGTCCTGGCACTTGCTGGACTTTCTGGGCGCCTGAAGCCTTCTTCACAACAATTGAACCTCTCTCCTTGAAGTTCTTGATGATCCGATAAATTGTTGATTTAGGTGCAATCTTACTGGCAGCAATATCCTTGCCTGTGAAGCCCTTTTTGTGCACAGCAATGATGACGGCACGTGTTTCCTTGCAGGTAACCATGGTGACAGAGGAAGAACAATGATTCCAAGCACCACCCTCCTTTTGAAGCTTCCAGTCTGTTATTCGAACTCAATCAGCATGACCTCCAGCCTTGTCCTCGTCAACACTCACACCTGTGTTAACGAGAGAATCACTGTCACGTTCGTTGAAATGCGCTGACCAAGGCGCAGCGTGCATAGAGTTCCACATGTTTATTTAAAATGAAACTCACCAACAAAAACAATAAACAGCAAATGAGACGTAACGACTGGAGTGCTCACYGGCACTACACAAAACCTAMATCCCACAAACTAAAGGTGGAAAAAAGGCTGTCTAAGTATGATCCCCAATCAAAGACAACGATAGACAGCTGCCTTTGATTGGGAACCATACCCGGCCAACAAAGAAATAGAAAAACTAGAATGCCCACCCAAATCACACCCCGCCCTAACCAAATAGAGAAATAAAAAGGTTCTCTAAGGTCAGGGCGTGACAATCACTGACAAGATGTCAGCTGGTCCTTTTGTGGCAGGGCTGGGGATGTGATGTTATTTGGGGATTCAGTTCATTTGCATGGCAAAGAGGGACTTTGCAATTAGTGGCAATTCATCTGATCACTCTTCATAACATTCTGGACTWTATGCAAATTGCCATCATACAAACTGAGGCAGCAGACTTTGTGAAAATTAATATTTGTGTCATTCTCAAAACTTTTGGCCGCGACTGTAGTGGTGTATTACAGAGACCCGTCTTTGTCTAATACATTCACAGTCTCACAGCCTGACAAAGAATAAAACCACATTTTCACAAGATTTCACACACAGGCACGCACACACCCACCTACGCACACACATACACACATGCTAAGGCACATATTCCCATATGTGACCGACGGGCTCAATTCGGTCTTATGMAMCAACATTTGAAATTYTGTTTTTACATTGGATAAAAGTATAGACTCAAAGCGCGAAAATGGTATACATACACTACAGTTGAGGAACAATGGGAAAGTCATTCTGAAAGTTGATAAACTTGTAACCTCACTTTTGAGAAAATGGACCTTGAATCTTTTGGTACCTACTGGAGAGCTCTTCTTTGTCTACACCCATTCAGCATCGTTCACACCCTCTTAAGCTTTATCCCCACCCTTCTCTTTAAGGATTCACATGTGAGGCTATGTACTAAACAACCAAAGATTTCAAGACTAAAGGCTGGCTTATACTACGGGTGAGTTTGTAAATGTAATCTGGAGTGCCAGAGTGTACTCTGTGCGTTCGTAAACTCAGAGCGTTGTCAGATTAGCCATTTGTAAATTTTGAGCATTTAGCTCTCGTTGCGTTCAGAGCGCACACTGGACGCTCTGGCCGAGGAGTAGGGTTTATCTGAGCGTTCTGTCCAAACAACAGCAGTCAAGCACCCAAGCTAACTGGCTAATGTTGGKTAGCTTGCTAGCTACTTCCAGACACAAATGAGAGAACAGCTCACTCTGACCATTTTACTCTCCCTAGCAGAGCTGGTTAGGCTGTTTTTATGTTATCCAGAGCGTTGATGACTGCAACTGTGCTGCTGGCAACAATTGAATGKTTTTTTGCCAACGTTAACTGACACTGGCCATATTCAACAGGTGGTGAGCGTTCGTAAATCCGTCAGTTATTCTGCGCTCTAGCACACTCAGAGTGCTCAGAAATTGGAGTAGATAGCCAGAGCTAAATTACCAGCTACATCTATCCACAGTGGTCGCAGTGACATCATAAACATTCTATTGAAATAGTTACTTGCATAGTTTAGTCTTGTTTAGACATGTAGCTAGCTAGCTAAACAATGAACTATAATCCCAACTCATAACGTTACTACCCTGCARGAATCTGCAGGTAACTAATCAACCAGGTTCAATGTTAGCTAGCTAACATTAGGTTATAATTAGTAATGCAAATGGCTCTGAGATACGAATAATATTACTACACAGATCATACACATAATGTTAGCTAGCTAACAGTACACTTTAACTTGAAATTAAAATGACTTTCTGACWAAATTAGAAATGTGTAATATCTGAAAATGTAGCTAGCTAGACTCTCTTACCCGTATACATGGATGGACGCTTCTCCCTCTGTCACGGATGRCATGMTTGCCCTTAGTTTGAAGATGTAATCCAGAGACAGGTGTTTTACACAACAGCCTTCTGTGTGTTCTCTTTTCGACCCCGTCTGCATATTTGCAATCAAACGGCAGAATTTTCTCCATCTCCTTAGCTCTACTTCCACGGATTTCAAAACTCGGTCCTCCAGAAAGTGGAGAGCTACACTTATGCAGTTCTACTACGTGATATCTTTCAAAAAATCCACATTCGAAAGGATTACCTACACATACTGACCAGCTCATATTATAGACAGAAGCGTGCTACATACCAACCCGAACTCATCTCTCGGCATGTCCAGCCCACTCATTATCTCAGCCAATCATGGCTAGCGGGAAGGTATCTCGCTTTTTCTSTGGCTAAACCAACTAGGCTCGTAATTTAACAATTGTATTCGTATTTACAGATGGCATACAAGTTTGTTATTAAGGCACATGAAAGTTCACATGTTCCAGAAGGCATTTCTGCCCAGAAAACAAATTTTGATTCAAATAAATAAATATGTTCAAATGGCGCTCCTGTGAAGTAGTGACACGCGACATACGCCTAGTTTCCTGAAACGACTCACATATGAGATCACCATACAGTGATGGAACATATCAATATGCATGCCTGCATACGAACACAACCATATATGCTATATCCAAGGACGGATGAAAGAAAAGGCATGCACATATGAACTCTCACGTAGGCACTTTTTTACACACACAATCGATGTTGTTTCCACGTCATTTTGGGGGGGAAATTCAATGTGTTGATGTTGAATCAATGTGGAAAACTGAATGGTTTTGTCATACTGTCGGCTTAAAGGGATTGCAGTATTTTTTTGTTCCTATTTTTTGTACCCAACTTTCACCCGAAATGAGATGGTTAAAATGTTTGTTGATTTTACTTTGACTCCACGTTAGTTGACAGCTCAATCAAATGTAAATCAAAACTAGACGTAGGACTGACGTCTGTGCCAAGTAGGAACCTTAAACATTTACGAGGATGGAAGGTTTAATTTACTGTACTCTTCTGAACAAAGGGAAACACTTAGCTAGTCATTACTGTACGTGCTGGGAGAGATCACATCCAGATGAAAACGACATCGGTTTGCACTGAAAAAGAGAATGAGAGAGAGAGAGAATAAGAGAGAAACAAAATTGCATTTGGTAAGGTAAGAGACGTGTATAGTGAGAGAGTGCAGCAAGCTGAAGCCTGACCTCTTAAAAGATAACGTAGCGGCCAGGGAGGATTGGGGAGGTTGAGCAAACTCAGAGCAGCCAGTGGCAAAACAGKGATGGAGAGGTGATTGGAAGGGTATTGTGCTGTAACTGGCCTTTCAGTACTGTAGGTGAACCATAGAAATATAATGTATAGAAGGGGCCCATTCCTACAGATTCTATTTCAATGTGTGAACCCACTCCGCCGGACAACGGCCTAAGAGAGAGGGAGAATCAGAGAGCTTCACAACAAATTAGGGAAACAGTCATGGTCAAAGAGGGATTGTCGGTCACGGTCATAGAGATGGTCATGAGAGAGAGGCYCGATCGGAAATGGACCATCAAAGGRAGATGGTCGCTCACAGTTTGAGAGAAACAGTCAGTCAAAGAGAGACAATCGGTCGCGGTTTGAATGAAACGGTCAGTCAAAAAAGGCCAGTCAAGGTTAGAGGGAGAGAGAGAGGTGGTCCTGCAAGGGGGTGTTTACAGACAGACACAGACACACACACATATTTGTTTTACTATCCTTCTGGGTACCGAACAATTGATTCCCATTCAAAATCTTATTTTCATTAACCCCTAACCTTAACCCTAACCCCTAACTCCTAACCCTAAACCTTAACCCAAACCCCTAAACCTTAACCCCTACCATTAATTGTAAACCTAAATCTAACCCCTAAGCTAAAAATAGCCTTTTTCTTTGTGGGTACCAGCAAAATGTCCCCACTTGTCCGGATTTTCCTTGTTTTCTCAGCGTCCTCCTGAACCTCAGAGCATCGATCCCTCTCCTCCAGGTCAGGCTGAACACACACACACACACACACATACACACACACACACACAAAAAAAAAAACTTCCAGCTTCTATCGAACATGTTGACTGTTTTTTTTTTATGTTTATTTTTTTGAGTGTTGTAGGCAATTTTGCAATATAGAAGGCAATATGGTGTCTGTAGATTATGATAATTAACTGGATGGTTTGATGATTGTGGTTCTTATACAGGCTTGGTCTGAGTATGCAATGAATGGGCCTATCTGGGCTATCTGGTTGGTGATGGTGTGGATTGTGCACACATCTCGTCAGAGAAAAAGAGAGGGAGGGGGAATCGAAAAGATGTGAAAGCCAGTTAATCCACAACACTCTGAAGCATTTCCTCTGCGGATGTCTCTCCGCATTTGAACTTTTCAAGGGGGCCAGTCAAAAGCTATCGGTCACTCTTTAAATGTCAGTGGGTCAGAGCGCCCAAAGTCTGCACAGTCTTACTCCTGCCACTCAAACCCTCCCTGACGCTTTGTTGCTTCTATTTTCTTCCCTTCCTCCTCTCTATCTTTCTTTTCCCTCTCCCTCCTTTTGTTATTATTATTTTGTGTTGCCTTGGCCTTTGTCATAGCCTGCAGGATAATAGCAAAAGAAAGAGCCTATGATAAAGCCTGGTTGGGCCTAGCTCCCATCCTCTCTCTCCCCCCTCCCCCCTCTCTCTCCAAGGCATTGCTTTCCTCTCCTCTGATTGCCCCTGGTAGATCCAATCCGAGCACAATAACAATTACCCTCTCCTGTAATACTCAACATCATAAGCCATTAATAGTGTTTGGACAAACCAGCATCACCTTCTAATTGATTACTTTGGGTCACCCAGGTAATTGGAAATTTGTTGTTCTTTTTTTCTCTCTTCCTCATAACCGTCTTTCAGTTTCCCAAGGAATTTTCATCAAGGGAGGATTTATGTACAGTACCAGTCAAAAGTTTGGACACATGTACTCCTTCAAGGGTTTTTCTATATGTCACGTTCGTTTGTAGAAACGGACCAAGGCGCTGCGAATGTTGAGTTGCACATAATTTATTAATAGTGAACCTTAACAAAAACAAACTACAGCGGTGCTACATACACTTACTCAAAATACAATATCCCATAAACACAGGTGGGAACAAACACTACTTAAATATGATCCCCAATTAGAGACAACGATTACCAGCTGCCTCTAATTGGAAATCATACAAATCACCAACATAGAAACATGAAAACTAGAACACCCACATAGAAATAATAAACTAGACTAACCKCCCAGTCACGCCCTGACCTACTCCACCATAGAAAATAAGGACTCTCTATGGTCAGGACGTGACACTATRTTTTTACTATTTTCTATATTGTAGAATGATAGTGATGACATCAAAACTATGAAATAAAACTTATGGAATCATGTAGTAACCAAAAAAGAGATTCTTCAAAGTAGCCACCCTTTGCATTGATGACAGCTTTACACACTCTTGGCATTCTCTCAACCAGCTTCATGAGGTAGTCACCTGGAATGCATTTCAATTACTACCTTGTCACAACACAACTGATTGGCTCAAACACATTAAGAAGGAAAGAAATTCCACAAATTAACTTTTAACAAGGCACACCTGTTAATTGAAATGCATGATGAAAGCGCTATGATGAAACTGGATCTCATGAGGACTGCCACATTTTCTGAGCCTGGTAACTCTAATGAACTTTACCTCTGCTGCAGAGGATAAGTTCATTAGAGTTACCAGGCTCAGAAATTAAAGACCAAATAAATGCTTCACAGAGATAAAGTAATAGACACATCTCAACATCAACTGTTCAGAGGAGACTGCGTGAATCAAGCCTTTGTGGTTGATTTGCTGCAAAGAAACCACCACTAAAGGACACCAATAAAAAGAAGAGACTTGCTTGGGCCAAGAAACACGAGCAATTAGACTGGTGAAAAAATGTCCTTTGGTCTGTTGAGTCCAAATTTGAGATTTTTGGTTCCAACCGCCGTGTCTTTGTGAGACACAGAGTAGGTGAACGGATGATTTCTGCATGTGTGGTTCCCACCATGAAGCATGGAGGAGGAGGTGTGATGTGTGGGGGTGCTTTGCTGGTGACACTGTCAGTGATTTATTTAGAATTTAAGGCACACTTAACCAGCATGGCTACCACATAATTCTGCAGCGATACGACATCCGATCTGGTTTTGCGGATAGTAGGACTATCATTTGTTTTTCAACAGGACAATGACCCAACACACCTCCAGGCTGTGTAAGGGCTATTTTACCAAGAAGGAGAGTGATGGAGTGCTGCATCAGATGACCTGGCCTCCACAATCACCCGATCTCAACCCAATTGAGATGGTTTGGGATGAGTTGGACTGCAGCGTGAAGGAAAAGCAGCCAACAAGTGCTCAGCATATGTGGGAACTCCTTCAAGACGTTGGAAAAGTATTCCAGGTGAAGCTGGTTGAGAAATTCCAAGAGTGTGCAAAGCTGTCATCAAGGCAAAAGGTGGCTACTTGGAAGAATCAAAATATTTTTGATTTGTTTAACACTTTTTGTTTACTACATGATTCCATATGTGTTATTTCATAGTTTTGGTGTCTTTACTATTATTCTACAAGTAGAAAATAGTAACAATAAAGAAAACCCTTGAATGACTAGATGTGGCCAAATGTTTGACTGGTACTGTAATTTATTTGTCATGGTGAAATGAATTCAAAAATCCAGAGGGATATGAAAGGAAAGAGTAAGAACAAGCTAATCTGAGGGATGTTTTATTGTCTTCCTTAGCCATATCAAAACAGACAGACAGGATACAAATAGACGCATACAGAGAGAGAGAGAGAGAGAGAGAGAGAATGCAGAGACAGACAGAACAGACAGACAGACAGACAGACAGACAGACAGACAGAGGGAGAGGGGAAGCCGTTATGGAGCTTTAGAGAATGGAGAGAGAGAGAGCATTAAAAACAAACTGGCCTGAGGTGAGGTCATAAAATGGCCGCTTTATTGAATAGGGCACGACAGGCCACCTCTGGCTGCAGGCAGGCCTTCCCTTCCTTTCCCTCCAATAAGACTCTGGCTTTATCGCTCTGTCTTTGTTCCCTGCCTTGTTTTGTACTCCACACAAAGGACCATTGAGAAATGAACTCCGTCGTCGCCTCCTCCAACACAGTCCTACCTCTCTTCTCCAGTCCTCCTCTCTCCTCTCCTTCCTTCACTTGTTGAACAAATTGATTTGTCTGTTGATTATTCACAAAGGGGCATATTTTAGCTCAATGACTCCCACAGCTTTGTCTCTGCAGAGTGGAAGATGCTTTATGGAAGGCACCACTGTCTCACCAGCTATGAAACTTGCAGTGCGTCCTCTCCATGGGGACTTAAAGGTGGGGAATACAAAGGAAGTGGGAGGGAGGGCTGAAGAGAGGGGTGAGGAGGATGGAGAAACCAGGACAGAGAAATACAAGCGAGAGAGATAATGACCAAGAGGAGAAAGAGAGAGAAACAAATAGATAGAAATACAAGAGAGAGGGAGAGAAGGACGTAGAAACAGGAGGAGAGAGATAATAGCAATAAAGAGGGAGAGAGAGCGAGAGAGAAAGCATTCATTAAAGAGTAGTCTCTTCTCTCCTCCTCACAAGACCCCAGTAGTAGGAGTAACCCTTCCTGTAGCCCCCTCTGTCACGCCTGGGCCTCTCACAGAAACCAGTCATAAAATATAGATTCGGGAGGCAATGTTTATCACAGGGAGTTTAATTCTGCCAGCCTAGATTGCTCTGACGCCAGAACGGAATGGGCCAAATTGTTTTAATGAACACTCTGATACAGTACATCCCTTGTCACACACACAAGCAGAGAACACACACACACACACACAGGCATGTACACACACTTCCACAACCCCGCCAAGGAAGGACCAGGGGAGTTAGCCTAGCTAGCAAGGAGTTGATTGTGTTCATTACACCCTAGCGTTTAAATCACGCCCAGAACATGCTGCTGTAGTGTAGCCTATCTCAGGGCACTGGCTTCCATCAAGCCTTGCGGGTGTGAAAGCAGGAGAGGGAGCACTGTGCACTAATCAGGTTAGTGGAATCACAGTCATATCACAGTCACGCTGCATCAGCACTAGCATTGCTACTCCTYGGCCCTAATCAGGTTTGCCCCCTACTCCCTTGTCCTCCATCAGGTCTCCTTGTCGTACAGTTTCCTGGGCGCTGCCTGTTGTTGATTGGGTTTGGGTGCAACCGGAGATCCCCCGTGGGGCTCAGCGGCAGTCTGAAATAAAAGGGCTGATTAGAATGTTACGAGTGTTTAGAGAGACACACAAAGACAGACACACAAACACACACACACCAGTGGAGGCTGGTGGGAGGAGCWGTAGYAGTAATGGCTGGAATGAAATAAACGGAACAGAGTCAAACATGTGGTTCCCATATGTTTGATGTGGATGAGACCGTTTATTCGATTCCAGCCATTACAATGAGCCCGTCKTCCTATAGCTCCTCCCACCAGCCTCCACTGACACACACATATGCTACACACAGATGCACACAGACACCACTGTCTTTGTTTTTGCGGGAGCTTGTCGATTTAGACCTGTTATTACACTGTAAGAATGCTGTGTACCAAAACACTCACACGTGAGTGCCAGTTTCGACCTTTAACCACAAGCACCTTTTGAGGGTGTCTTTAGTTGAAATGAAACACCTTTGTTACACCTGTGAAATCCAGTGTTTACAGTAATGTCCACTAGTAGATTTAGTGGGCAAGTATTCTGTGAGATTTTCCTTCTGTGTGGTCAGAACTGGGATTGAGTGAACGAGAGGGAGATGAGAATAGCCTGATAGCTGGATGGAGAGATGGGATGGGTCTGAGGGCTGTGTAATCGAGCCGTGTACTCACACACACATACAGAGCAATACGCACACATACACACTCACACTTTCTCTCTCGTAGACACACACTCACACACAGTATACCCCCCCCCCGCTCCGCTCCCCGCTACACACACACACTCTCTCATTGCCAGCGAGCAGATTGGATGTGCTGCAGGTTAGAGTAGAACTGCAGAGAGAGGGAGAAAGAGAGAGATCCCTATGTGGTGAGTCAGTGTGCTGCTTGTCTGTCGGAGGCCCTCAGGGTAACACAGAGGCACTTCCTCCACCAGTAAGTCAGCCACTGATCTCATTCCTCCACAGATGGAGTCCCAAATGCACTGGGATAAGGAGCAGAGCCCTCTGTCTCGCCTGATGAGAACATCTGGGGGAATCAGGCTCCTTGTTCCTCTCTCTCTCTCTCTCTCTCTCATCAAATCAAATTTTATTTATCCCATGCACCAAATACAACTGGTATAGATTTTACAGTGAAATGCTTGCTTACGAACTTTTCCCAACGATGCAGAGTATAATAATAATAATACAAAATAAATAGTAACTAACACAAGAGAAATTAAATACACAAGAATGTATGCTATATACAGGGAGTACCAGTACCAGATCAATGTGGCGGCAGGTAGCCTAGTGGTTAGGACCAGTAACGTTGGACCAGTAACGTAAAGGTTGCTAGGTCGAAACCCTGAGCTCACAAGGTAAAAATCTGCCGTTCTGCCCCTGAACAAGGCAGTTAACCCACTGTTCCTAGGCCGTCATTGTAAATAAGAATTTGTTATTAACTGACTTMCCTAGTTAAATAAAAAAAWWAAAATGTGCAGAGGTGTTTGATGTAGATATGTACATGAAGGCAGGGTAAAGTGACTAGGCATCTGGATAGATAATAATACAAGTAAAGAACAGAATAGCAGCAGCAAAGGATGAGTGCAAAAGTGTGTATATTCAGTGCATTCAGGAAGTATTCAGACCCCTTCACTTTTAACATTTTGTTCCATTATGGATAAAATAAAAAAAATCTCATCAATCTACACACAATACCCCAAAATGAGAAAGCGAAAACAGGTTTTAAGAAATGTTTCCAAATTTATAAAAAATAAAATACAGAAATACCTTGTTTACATAAGTATTCAGACTCTTTGCTATCAGACCCGAAATTGAGCTCAGGTGCATCCTGTTTCCATTGATCATCCTTGAGATGTTTCTACAACTTGATTTGAGTCCACCTATGGTAAATTCAATTAATTGGACATGATTTGGAAAGGCARCCAACATTTCTTGCAAGAAGACTTGAGGCTGTAGTCGCTCCCAACGGTGCTTCAACAAATTACTGTGTAAATCGTCTGAATACTTTTWAKATTTTTATACATTTGCAAACATTTCTAAAAACCTGTTTTTGCTTTGTCATTATGGGGTATRGTGTGTAGATTGAWGAGGGGAAAAAACACTTTAATACATTTTAGAATAAGGATGTAACGTAACKAAATGTGGAAAAAGTGAAGGGGTCTGAATACTTTCCGAATGCACTGTGAAGTCTAGTGAGTGCAAGATAGAGTCAATGCAGATTGTTCGGGTAACATGAATTGACTATTTAGCAGTCTGGCTATTTAGCAGTCTTATGGCTTTGGGGTAGAAGCTGTCTCGTTTGCTGGACGGTAGCAGAGTGAACAGTCTATGGCTTGGATGGCTGGAGTCTTTGTACTGGCCACCCTCTGTAGCGCTTTGCGGTCAAGGGCGGTGCAAATGTCATAGTCAAGATGATGCAGCTGTAGAACATTTTGAGGATCTGAGGGCCTGTCATGCCAAATAATGTCACCCCGGCCAAAAAGTTYCCCCTCTGCGTCACAATGGGATACGGTAAACGAATGGCGTCCGTTGCTATATCAACGGTGGGATGACCGAATGATTAGAATTTTGGAGATCATTACAGCCTAAATTACGTTATTTTCATCATCGATATGCAAACAAGGCTGATTTACGTGACAATATCGCTGTTTAAACAAGTTCTGTTTAGCTAATAAAATGAAAACATTACTTCAAACTACTTTTGGGTACCTTGTTATAACATTCAAACATGAAATCCATGTCTTAAACGTTGCTARGTTWCGGAAATGGCAAATAAAACGTGTCATCTGCTTGACACATTAAAGTTACTTACCTTACAGATCACAAAGTCAGCTAATTTCCACTCCGTTCATATGCAAATCCGTTTGATTCGTACACTGGCTTGTCTGGCTGTCGTGTTTTTATTTGAACGATGCCCGTCCCTTATTTGTATGTCCTCTATTATGATTYTTATTATTTTTCTCGCACACCCTTCTGGTTGAATATATATYTATCTATTGTAGGTCGTAGGATACAACAATGAATAATGTGAWACAAATCAAAACCATCAAAAGATACCTTACAACTTACAATAATTAACACCTTGTTAAACAGCTGTGAAAACTAACCTGCCAATATTTAAGTTTTTGATCCAGTTGTGTCATTCATTTTTTCTTCACAGATTTTTTTTGTACACTCACATGGCAATCAAASTAAAATACGGAYTTCTGGTGTGTGGAATTTTGAGGAGATGATTGCTGTGTGGGTGGGAGGTTCTGCCTGTCACTTGTTCTCAGCAGGCAGCCAGTCTCAGAAGGGGGACTTGAAGAGGMAGACTGCAAAGTCCAGGCACTGCTGCTCTCTTTGTTCTGAGTGTTTGCAATGCTAGTGGTTGATACCATTCCATTTACTCCATTCCAGACATTGTTATGAGCCGTCCTCCACTCAACAGCCTCCACTGAACTGTATGTATAGCTAGCAACATGTAGATGACCAACTAGCTAGAGGGAAAATGGTTGTTGAAAAATGGTCCAGTTATCTAATYAAACTGCTTAACGTTACCCTGAATTGTGAATTTCTATGAATGTTGCGCCTCTTGTRGWGATCAGTGGTGCCTTCATAGTACTTCACCTGGTTGGAAAGATAAAGAAGGAAAGGTTGAAAATGTTTGTGAAGACACCTGCCAGCTGGTCTTGGTATTCCGTCTGGCCCGGTGGCCTTGTCATTGTTAACCTGTTTAAACATTTTGCTCACATCGGCCACGGAGAGCAAGATCACACAGTCATCCGGAAAAACTGGGGCTTTCACCCAAGGCACAGTGTTATATTCCTCCTGGGCAACTCATGGCTGGGTRTCCSTTTGTAATCTGTTATCATCTGCAAGTCCTGCCACATACGACGAGTGTCGTAGCCGGTGTAACAAGATTCCACCTTCCTCTTATATTGTCCTTTTGCATGTTCGATATCTCGTCAGAGGTTGTAGCAGGATTTCTTGTTTGCGTTCAATTCTGTGTCCATTTCATTGTAAGCGGTAGCTCAAGCCTTTAGCCCAGCGTGGATATTGCCGGTAAGCCATGGTTTTTAGTTTGGATACATTCTTATGGTCACTGTGGGGATGACATTGTCTATGCACTTATTGATGAAGCCCGTGACTGTTGTGGTAAACTCTTCAATGTTATCGGATGAATCCCGGAAAATATCCCAGTCTGTACTAGCAAAACAGTCTGGCAAAACAATTGAGCGCATCACTGGTACCTAATGTTTGACCTTTTGTTTGTAAACAGCAAGCAGGAAGATGGAGTCATGATCAGATTTGCCGAAGGGAGGATAAGGGAGGACCTTGTATGCGTTTCTTTTGGTAGAATCTCTCTCCACCACCCTTCTCTCTTTTTCTCTATTCTAGTCGCGTCTCATCTTCTCAATGCTTCTGTTTCTGGCGCCTTTAGTTTCTCTCTCTCTCCCCCTCTGTCTTTATTACCCTCCCTACCCCAATATCCCCCTATCCCTGTCTCGCACTCTATCTCGCTCTCTCTGTCTTTATTACCCTCCCTGCCCCAATATCCCCATATCTCTCTCTTGCGCTCCATCTCTCTTTATGTCTCTTGTCTTAACCCCTTGTCCCCTCCTCCCTTCCATCCCACCATCCAGTCAGTGTCACACCACACAGTATTACCCCTCTCCTTTCCCTTTGATCAATCGCACCCAACAGGTGCTGTAAATTGTGTCCTCTGGCGATGGTCGCAGCATCGCATCTTCAACACCTCCCTCCATCCCTCCAGCTCTTAACCCAGTTTGTCAGCCAAGCAAAACCAGCCCTGTCTCCAGCCCCATCACTCATCTTCCCTCCCCTCCCCCCATCCCCATCACACCGTGGGCACAGACAAATAGAATCACGGCGGATAATACACAGCAGCAGCAAAATATATTCAAATAAATAGCCCTACCTAGACCGAGCGGAGGAGTAATGGCTGCAATTCATATGGCCTGACGCCATGTACAGAGTGGGACGCTAATGAGGAAAGCACAGGCAATGCTGACATCCATATTCTCAGCAGCCCCACTAGAGCATTGTGTTTGTGTGCCAAATGTTGTTGTGTTACAGCCTGATTTTCAAATGGATTAAATTGATATTTATGGGTCACTGGCCTACACACATTACCCCATAAGGTCAAAGTGGAATTACAAATGAATAAACAATGAAAAGGTGAAATGTCTTAAGTGTTCAACCCTTTTGTCATGGCAAGCCTAAATAAGTTCAGAAGGGCACCTATTGGTAGATAGATCAAATAAAACAAGAAATAGACATTGAATATCCCGTTGAGRATGGTAAAGTTATTATTTACACTTTGGATACTGTATCAATACACCCAGTCACTACAAAGATACAGGTGTCCTTCCTAACTCCGAAGGGAACTGCTCAGTGCCAATGGTGACTTTAAAACAGTTACAGAGAGTAATGGCTGTTACTCCACAATACTAATCTAATTGACAGAGTGAAAAGAAGGACGACTGTACAGAATAAAAATATTCCAAAACACGCATTCTGTTTGCAACAAGGCACTAAAGTAATACTGCAAAAAAAAATTGGCAAAGCAATTATTTTTTTGTCCTGAATACGAAGTGTTATGTTTGGGGAAAATCCAATACAACACATTACTGAGTACCACTCTCCATATTTTCAAGCATAGTGGTGGCTATATCATGTTACGGGTATGCTTCTAATCGTTAAGGACTGGGGAGTTTTTTATGATAAAAAAAAGAAACGGAATGGAGCTAAGCACAGGCAAAATCCTGGAGGAAAACCTGGCTAACCTAACCTAAAGACGGTGAATGTTCCTGAGTTTGACTTAAATCTAAATGAAAATCTATGGCAAGACCTGAAAATGGTTGTCTAGTAATGATCAACAACCAATTTGACAGAGCTTGAAGAATTTTTTAAAGAATAAATGGCAAATATTGCACAATCCAGGTGTGGAAAGCTCTTAGAGACTTACCCAGAAAGACTCAACGCTGTAATCGCTGCCAAAGGTGCTTCTACAAAGTATTGACTCTGTATTAAAATTTTCAATACATTTGCAAAAAATCGTAAAAAAGGTTTTCACTTTGTCATTATATGATATTGTGTATAGATGGGTGAGAAAAAAAATCGATTTAATCCATTTTGAATTCAGGCTGTAACACAACAAAATGTGGAATAAGTCAAGCGGGTATGAATACTTTCTGAAGGCACTGTATCTTTACTGATGTGTCATGTTGTCCCTGTCACTCCTCTCATTTTCTTCCCTCTAGTTTTAGTGGGGGGTGGGGGGGGGGGGGGGGGGGGGGGGGGTGGTGTTGTCTGTCATAGTTTCCCTTTGATCAAAGCCACCGCTGTCTGGTATTTTACTTTTAACGAGTCATTGTTAGTTAGATGTTGGCCCAACATTGGCAGACAGTGTGTCCGGTGATTTACAGGCTGGCGTCCTGCTGTCCCACACATGCACGCATATGCACCAGGGTTTCCGTTATGAAAATGTGGTGCCGGACATTTGAGAAATTTTGCCGGATCCATATTCATTGGGTGCATAACCTGATTAGGGTGTCCACCCTCGGTGCTCAGAATGACAAAAATCACTTTTAGATGATGCTAATTAATCTGAACAGAACATGCAAATCGGATGCAATGACGTGCGTCCTTACCGCACACTTTGAAGATGTTAGAATAACGGTCAACATTTACTTTTCACCATAAAAATGCACCTTTATAATAAACCTTTTACAATCGCATTTGCAGAATTATGTAAGATAGCCTACTATTCGTCATGTGATGAGTAGATTGCATAGTCATAATTAAGGCTAATAATATAACTCAATCCCTGTTTGCAAAAAAGCCTGTTCAATGCATGGCTGAGCGCATAGAGTGGAGAGGCCTGGGCTATAGGCTATGTCAGATACGTTTCTTATATCTTTGCATGGGAAAACACATTTCATGCGATTCTTCTACAATTTAGGTGATTGGAGACCAGAGGCTGGAACCAAATTTCTTTACCAATCGTTTCGTTCTTAACAGAACTTTTTTTGGTTTGTTCCGTTCCACTATTCTGACCAGCAAAATAAAGTTAACCGTTCAAACCCCCCAAAAAAGCAACTGTGTATATTGTTGTAAACGACATTAAATTACTTCACCAATGGATAGAGCAGCTTGATATGGCGTGGGCAAGCTATGTATATGCATTGGACAGACAAGTGTAGTGTAGGGTGTTATATGCGACCACAGTTTTTATTTCACCYGGTAGGCTAGTTGAGAACAAGTTCTCATTTGCAACTGTGACCTGGCCAAGATAAAGCAAAGCAGTTCGACACATCCAACACAACATACAACAAATGTTGCAGGTAGGGAGAGAGCTTGACATCTTAATATGACATGCATTATCTGAATTAGGCCCACCGAATTATACCCGTGGAGGAGCTGCTTCTATGAACAAACTTTGAACTTCAGAGAGTTGGCTTAACTAATGTTGGACCAGAGCTAGCCCTTMATCATGACTCTCAGTTCCATTACATTACACATAATGCCGCCTAGAGTTTGAGCGCTTGACCAGAGCTAGCTAACAAGTTGGCTAACAAGCTAATGTTACGCCCCTGAAAAAGAGAAGTTAATCACGAGAGTGATACGGTAATGTTTACTCATTGAGAACTTTTAGTGCAATCATTTTACAAAAGTAATACATTTTACAGAATAACAGATCTACAGGAAATAGAGTTTTGTAGGGTACAAGGCTTATTCAAGTCATAACAGTATACACTGTAATTCACTGAAACAGATACTAATTTCAATATAACTGTCAAGCACAAAGCTTTAACTCAGTAACCCATAACTCAATTTATCAACAGGCAATAAAGAAAAACCATTATACAAATAACACCGCAAACTCTCTTATTAACAACGCACATGTTCATTCACAATCGACATAAAATGGCAGCTACTCTCAGTACGAAGCTATTCTTCGTTGCAACCGAGCAGGGCTCATATTTCTCTCTGCAAACTTAACTAACTTCCTCAATATGTTACTAAGACCAACCTTAAACACTCTTGACATGTTAGCGAGTTATTACATTTAAATTACTCTTTTTAATCATCAATAACGTACCTGAAAAAGGGGAGAAATAATCACGAGAGTGATACGGTAATGTTTACTCATTGAGAACTTTTAGTGCAATGAGAAAAAGACCGCGATTTCTCCGGGAACTTGAGTGGAGACCAGAGCAATCGATCTCAGGCTCATAGATTAAGAGCATTTAGTAGATCACAGATTAACACTTTTACCCACGACAAAATAAAGTAATCAACATAACGTTTACACATTCCTCTCACAATTCGTACCCTTTGTACGCTTGACGGATTTTAACACAATTATATGAATGTTATCAATCTCTATCAACTAATACTGAATGCATGATCTTCTTAACCTTAGATGTTTTAAGATCCTCACATACTATGAACTTACTAATACTTTTTAATGTATAACAGGCTATGAGTATTTCCTTTAACCTGTCACACTAGCTAGCTAACGAACTTGTGTGTGTAGAGCGGCACCAGAATTAAAATAAAAACATGTCTTACTTTTTGTAGTTAATACATCCAATGMGAATAGTAGTAACTTTAGTATTTATTTWTTWTTTTTWWTTTTTTTTATTTAACCTTTATTTAACCAGGTAGGCAAATTGAGAACACATTCTCATTTACAATTGCGACCTGGCCAAGATAAAGCAAAGCAGTTCGACACATACAACAACACATAGTTACACATGGAGTAAAACAAACATATAGTCAATGATACAGTGAAAAAAAAAATAAGTCTATATTTAACAATGTGAGCAATGAGGCTGAGATAAGGCGGGAAGGCAAAACAAATATATGTATAAATAAATAAAAATATAAAAAGGCATGGTGGCGAAGTAAATACAACACAGCAAGTAAAATAAAACTAAAAACACTGGAATGGTTGGTTGCAGTGAGAAAGCGCAAAGTAGAGACAAGAAAATAATGGGGTGCAAAGTGGAGCCAAATAAATAATAAATACAGTAGGTAAAGAGGTAGTTGTTTGGGCTATGATTATAATGGGCTATGTACAGGGCAGTAATCTATGAGCTGCTCTTGACAGCTGGGCTAAAGCTAGTGAGGGAGATAGTGTTTCCAGTTCAGAATTTTGTAGTTGCGTTCCAGTCATTGGCAGCAGAGAACTGGAAGAGAGGCGGCCAAAGAAGAATTGGTTTTTGGGCGGTGGGGGACCAGAGAGATAACCTGCTGGCAGCGCGTGCTACAGGTAGGTGTTGCTATGGTGAACCAGCGAGCTGAGATTAAGGGGGACTTTACCTAGCGGGTCTTGTAGAGACCCTGGAACCAGTGCGTTTGGCGACGAGTATTGAAGCAGGGCCAGCCAACGAGAGTGTTACAGGTCGCAGTCGTGGGTAGGTATATGGGGCTTTTTGACAAAACGGCATGGCAACATGTGATAGACTGCATCCAATTTATTGAGTAGGGTTGGAGCTATTTGTAAATGACATCACCGAGTCGAGGATTGGTAGGGGATGGTCAGTTCTTACAAGGGTATTGTTTGGTCAGGCATGAGTGAAGGATGCTTTGTTGCGAATAGGAAGCCAATTCTAGATTTAACTTTGTATTGGAAGATGTTTGATGTGATTCTTGGAAAGGAACGAGTTTACAGTCTAACCAGACACCTAGGTATTTGGATTGTCCACATATTCTAAGTCAGAGCCGGCCAGAGTAGTGATGTTGGCAGGCGCGGCGGTGCAGGCAGCGATCTTTGAAGAGCATGCATTAGTTTTACTTGTATTTATAGAGCAATTGGAGGCCACGGAAGGAAGTGTATTGGCTGAAGCTCGCCTGGAGGGTGTTAACACAGTGTCAAAAGAAGGGCCAAGAAGTATACAGAATAGTGTTCGTCTGCGTAGAGGTGGAATCAGAGAAGATCACCAGCAGCAAGAGCGACATCATTGATGTATACAGAGAAGAGAGTGGTCCAAGAATTGAAACCCTGTGGCACCCCCATTGGAGACTGCCAGAGGGCCCGGACAACAGACCTCCGATTTGACACACTAACTCGATCAGAAGAAAAGTTAAAAGTTGGTGAAAAACCCCCAGGGCGAAGGGCAATCATTAGAGAAACCAAGGCTGTCGAGTCTGACCGATGAGGTGTTGGTGATTGACAGAGTCAAAAGCCTTGGCAGGTCACATGGAATACGGCTGCACAGGTATTGTTTCCTATCAGGGCGGTTAAAAGATAATCGTTTATGACCTTGAGCGTGGCTGAGGTGCACCCATGACCAGCTTGAAACCAGCATTTTGCATAGCGGAAAGGTATGGTGGGATTCGAAATGGTCGCGTAATCTGTTTGTTACTTGGCTTTCGAAGACCTTAGAAAGGCAGGGCTAGGATAGATATAGTCTGTAGCTGTTAGGGTCAAGAGTGTCCCCCCCTTTGAAGAGGGAGATAACCCAGCTGCTTTCCAATCTTGGGAATCTCAGACGACACGAAGATGAGCGTTGAAAGCTAAGTAATAGGGGTGGCAAACAATTTCAGCAGATAGTTTTAGAAAGAAAGGGTCCAGATTATCTAGCCCGGGCTGATTTGTAAGGGTACAGATTTTGCAGCTCTTTTAGAAACAATCAGCTGACTTGCTATTTGGGAGAAAGAGAAATGGGGAAGGCTTGGGCGAGTAGCAGAGGGGAGGGCAGTGCTGTTGTCCGGGGTAGGGGTAGCCAGGTGGAAAGCATGGCCAGCCGTAGAAAAATGCTTATTGAAATTCTCAATTATAGTGGATTTGTCGGTGGTGACAGTGTTTCCTATCTTCAGAGCAGTTGGAAGCTGGGAGGAGGTGTTCTTATTCTCCATGGACTTTACAGTGTCCCAGAACTTTTTTGAATTTGTGTTGCAGGAAGCAAATTTCTGCTTGAAAAAGCTAGCCTTGGCTAGTATCCTTAACTAGCATTGCAAAAGTTAATCCAGTGTTCTCTCATTAAAAATCTGTAGCTAATTTCTGAATCACGTCAGTAGCCTTAGGCGGTGTTAGGCGGAGCGAAACAGTGGGACCCAAGAGCAGACTCAGATGAGCAAACATGGATGAATGAACCAACATATGTATTGTTACACATAGATATATGGAGTGCAGATCCGGGGAAGCTCGGATGAGTTGCAAAAAAAAAACAGATGTGGAGACTGAGGTTGTAGTTAGCTGAGTAGAACAGGGTTAACAGGTCCTGAGGGGAATCCAAGGCAGTGGTGGTGAGTAAAATCCAGAGCAAGGTAGTTGGGTGCTGAGATGTGGAAACGGAGACAGAAGCCAGAGACAGAGCGGTAACTGCAATCAGAGGCTAAATGGTGTCAGGCAGGGAAACAGGCACAGCAGAGTACCAGTATATTGAATAATCATAAATGGCTAGCATCATGAACTGACTGAGCAGAGATTACGATCTGGCAGTGTGGAAGTGGCAGGACTGAGTATTTGTAGAGGTCTTGATTTTGGAAGAGTTGCAYCTGGTAGGGATTTGCTCTGACTCCAGCACACCTGTCTCCAACCATACAATCACACAGAGAGGGAGAAGGAGAGAGAGAGAGTGTACAGGGGGAGTAARTGCAGGTCAAGAAGACACCGGATGAACACCAGAGGGCGTAGTAGGAGCAGATGTGACACTATGCATGCTTCGGATAGAGGGGGAGGGGCAGATAGCCTGCACACACACTGGCAAAGATTTTCAGCTGCCAGGCAGATGGACATCTGAGTGACAGTGAGGGCTTTGCATAGGCGCTTTGTTTGCGTATTTTGTGGGACTGGAAAAAACTGACCAGAACGTAAAAGAATGTTATTAACCGGTTCCCATGATTTTAAAATAACGGTTCTGTTCCAGAACACTATCGAACACTTTGTTTCTCAGTTCTGTTCCTCGAAAAATGTCTCGGTTTTCAGTTCTGTTCCCTGAACCGGTTCCAACCCTTGATTGAGACATTAGCAAAATCATTATTTTATATGACAAATTACAGGGTACAGTACTCTGCTGACTGACAAACAGATCTATAAAAACAACGTTCTCCATATAATAGGACTACGACACAAATACGAATATGACGTTCATCTAAACTGGAGGAGGAAATTATTGTRCAAAAACAAACTTGTCAAAAGACGATTTTTTAACACACGATTGCATTTAGAATTGTTGCGCAATGATTMGGCGCATTTATAAGCCCAATCATTGAGCAACAATTCTAAATGCAATCGTGTGTTGAAAATCGTTTCTTGGCAAGTTTGTTTTTTGACAATAATGCGCTGTCTGACAGATTTTCCGCTCAAACGCTCTGTCTCTGTATGCTCTGTATTCCACAAAATTATGCAAATTAACCCATAGACCGATAAGCATGACCAGTCAAATGTATTTACATCAACTGGTATTTCCATAATTAAAAGGCTAAGAAGCATTATTTAGCAGTAGSATTTTGTATCTTATTCCGGACAATTGGCAGGAATCCCTGGCATGCACAGACACACTCACCCTTACACCAAAAACGCAATAACACATACACTCACTACTACCCCTGGTGGATAATGGCATCTGCTAATAATAACTAAACATATGTGTGAGTGGCACCGAGCCGGGCAGGAGGGAGTCTATTGTTTGTTTTCCACACTCCATTTGGTGTGTTCGCCCATCGCTCATCCTTAGCCCTCTGTGGTGTAAAGTGACGGTAGAGAGGAGCGAGARAGAGAGATAGAAGGGAGAGATGGGGAGGGGAGAGAGAGAGAGAGTGGAAGCAGAAAACAGAGTTACCTGGCAGAGGTATAGCGGATGGGGAAAGGGGGATACCTAGTCAGTTGTCCAACTGAATCCGGTAATGAGGGAAGAAAGAGAAAAAAAGGCAATGCTATTCATTGTCTGTGTGTGTGTGTGTGCATGTCTGAGATTGTGTGCGTTTGTGTGAGAGAGATCGTTTGGGTCGTAATAGCAGTCATTTTGTGCTACCACAAATTTAATTTAAAATCAAATCACATTTTATTGGTCGCATACACATGTTTAGTAGGTGTTGTTGCAGGTGCAGCGAAATGCTTGTGTTCCTAGTTCCAACAGTGCAGTAATGTCTAACAATACACAACAATACACACACACATCTAAAAGTAAAATGGATGGAATTAAGAATATAGTACGTATTATATAGTATATATATATACTACGTTCAAAAGTTTGGAATAGCCTTTATTTCTCAGAACAAGAATAGACTGACGAGTTTCAGAAGAAAGTTCTTTGTTTCTGGCCATTTTGAGCCTGTAATTGAACCCACAAATGCTGATGCTCCAGATACTCAACTTGTCTAAAGAAGGCCGTTTTATTGCTTCTTAATCAGAACAACAGTTTTCAGCTGTGCTAACATAATTGCAAAAGTGTTTTCTAATGATCAATTATCCTTTTAAAATGATAAACTTGGATTAGCTAAACACAACGTGCCATTGGAACAAAGGAGTGATGGTTGCTGATAATGGGCCTCTGTACGCCTAGGTAGATATTCCATTAGAAATCTGTTGTTTCCAGCTACAATAGTCATTTACAACATTAACATGTCTACACTGTATTTCTGATCAATTTGATGTTATTTAAATGGACAAAAAATGTTGCTTTTCTTTCAAAAACAAGGATATTCTAAGTGACCCCAAACTTTTGAACGGTAGTGTATATACAGTACCAGTCAAAAGTTTGGACACACCTACTGAAGGGTTTTTCTTTATTTTTACTATTTTCTACATTGTAGAATAATAGTGAAGACATCAAAACTATGAAATAACACATATGGAATCATGTAGTAATCAATAAAGTGTTAAACAAATCCAAATATAAGGCGCTGTAAATCCAAGGCGCTATTGCGCCTTCTTCACCACACTGTCTGTGTGGGTGGACCATTTCAGATTGTCAGTGATGTGTACGCTACTGCAGCCCTGTCGATGTGGATGGGGGCATGCTCTCTCTGCTGTCTCCTGAAGTCCACAAGTCCACTCTTTCATTTTGTTAACATTGAGGGAGAGGTTATTTTCATGGCACCACTCTGCCAGGTCCCTCACCTCCTCCCTGTAGGCTGTCTCGTCGTTGTTGGTAATCAGGCCTTGTGTAGTCTGCAAACTTGATGATTGAGTTGGAGATGTGCGTGGCCACATAGTCATGGGTAAACAGGGAGTACAGGAGGGGGCTGAGCACGCAGCCTTGTGGGCTACCTGTGTTGAGGATCAGCTTAGTGGAGCTGTTGTTGCCTACCTTCATCACCTGGGGGCGGCCCGTCAGGAAGTCCAGGAACCAGTTACACAGGGCGGGGTTCAGACCCAGGGCCCCAAGTTTAATGATGAGCTTGGAGAGTACTATGGTGTTGAAGGCTGAGCTATAGTCAATGAACAGCATTCTGACGTAGGTATTCCTCTTGTCCAGATGGMATAGGGCAGTGTGCAGTGATCCACGGATGATTGGATTATCCTTTGATCTATTGGGGCGGTATGCAAATTGCAGTTGGTCTAGGTTGTCGTGTAAGGTGGAGGTCATATGATCCTTAACTAGCCTCTCAAAGCKCTTCATGATGACAGAAGTGAGTGCTACGGGGCGATAGTCATTTAGCCTACATTTACACTTATCTGAGAAGAACAGGGCCCTTAAATTAGCAACCTGCAGCCACAACTCTCTGTTGTTAAGATGCACACACAGGTCCGCAAATAACCATATTTTAAAAAACAATTGATCTCAGGAAATACTGAACTAAACAATCCCACTTTATTCATTAACAACAGAGGGGCAGTGGCACAGAGAAAAGACAATTAACGGACGATGCTGGGAGCATGCTGGCCGCACATATACACACGCACGCACGCACACACACACACAACCAACTCAAATTGCCCTCTTGACCAATGGCAAGGCTTTGTTAATTAGCCCAAGGGAGATATTAACAAAGACTTCTCTCCCTCCTCCCTGCCTCGGCCTGCCTCCTGCCTTTATGTAAATACCTTCAACACTTGCCATTTAAAAGCCCCCACGCTCATAAACCTGGCTGGATAGAGAGTTGCTCCCTGGTCGGTTTATGGAGCTCCTCTCGGCTRGGCTCTCGCTTGAGTCCCAGAGACACTGCTCCATCCTCATAAAGAAGGGCRCTTCACTGACTAGTGGTAAAAACAATAATCTTAACTTCACGCCAACTTGTGGCACTTTTAGCCCCTCACAGCTTAGCCCACTGGATGCTGATCTGAGGTCAGTTAAGTGTTTGACCWCCTAATGGTTAAGGTTAGGGTTGTGGTAAGGGTGAACTGAGCCTAGATCTTTGCCTACAGGGAATTTTGAAACTTCAGAGTGGTTAATGCCTTTTTTTCTCTCACCCTCTACCCTGGTGAGTACTATTGCTCCAACTTAGGGAGTGTGGCCATCGTTAGCCTAGCCTATCCACAGGGATCTGTTCAGAATGCAGTACGCTGCCCATCGGTCCGGCTACCATTGTTGGGCCAAAGTCTTTTTAATCACGGCGACGAACACCTCGTGATTTACAAGCCTCTGCTTCCCCGCGTCCACTTCAGCCAATCATATTAAAGAGATAAATAACCAGACCAATAAAAGCGCTCAGGGGAATGGGCTAGAATGCTAACGACGGAGGATGAGGAGGTGGTGGGCGGGTGGGGCTTGGAACTTTTAGAGGGGGGCTGTTTGAGTGATGTTATTGGCGGCGGTGATGTCATCTCGTTCATCTCGGAGCACTTCATTACGCTAATGGAATGGCTGGGAGTGCCTCTCCGTATGGATGGGAGCCGAGCACCTTTATGGAGGCTAAAGTGGTTCCATTTGGGAATTAATTTGCCAAGCACGCCGCCCCCACATCTGTACAGTCCCCGCACTGCAGTGCACTAGCCACCAGCCACAGTGTGTGGTAAACAGCCTGGACTCTCTTACCCTGAGCCAAWAGCACCAACAATGGCAACAACCAATCCCCTTTCAAACAAATAGGCTAGCACTAGTCGGTCTGGGTCTAAAGTAGGCAAAGCAGAATGAAGCAGGGATTCTGTTTCTGTTCGGTTTTGTGTGTTTGAGTGGCAGGCATAATCCACCATGAGGCGTACTACTCTTTGCCTCTCTAATAGTTTTTTTTTGTTTAAAAATTGGAACTTAATTGGAGGTGTGCTATAGATTGTTAATGGGTTCTTGTATTCGCTTTATAATGAGTTTTTGTCATCTCAGATAGAATCTCAGCTAGAATGATTGGTTTCTATGCAGTCATACCCGTTGTGGAGTTTGGCAATTGCAACATCAGAAGTGTCCAGTAATCATATCAATCACATAAAACCATAATATCTCTCTCTCTCTCTCTTTCTCTCTCTCACTCCCCACCTGACGCCCACATTTTGCCTCAGCACGTGTTGCTTTACAAGAGTGATTCCACTGATTCCATTCCTCCTTTTTATTGTCCAACTCTCTCCGTCCGACTGCCTTCTTCCTTCCTACCGCCCTCTTCAGCCTKGTTTTTCTGTCCACTTGTCCCACTATTGTCAATGGTGCTTGACCTGTAAGTCTGTAAGGCTGCCATCCATGACCGRTCTACAAATGGGCCAAGAGTCCTAGAAATATATGCCCAGGCTAGCTATAAATGCCCGCCTCAATGTTTAGCGAGGAAAGATCCTCTGGCATTAAAGCGAAAACACATCATCTTCGTGGAGAGTTATACCTCTAAATCCCGTCTCCCTAATGTATTATTCAAAGGATTCCATGGCTCAAGTAGAAGAAAATCTAAACTCAACAAATAACAAACATTTTCTTGTACCAACTTCAACATATGCTCGCCATCCTATTAAGAAGTGTAAATTAGGTTTTCCACGAGCAAGGCGCGACAGTCTCCACATACTAGACACCTGTTCAGAGTGCAAAAGTACACTCGGCCAAGCTGTTCGCCCTGCATATCAATTCATTCACTACTAACGGCGCCTAGTCAAGGTCGCTGCCCGCGAGGGGTGTTCGGTGTGAATAAAAATCGTTTTTATTTATTATTTATGACAGTTGCTAATTTGATGTCTTCATAGCAAGGCTCCCATTATGTCAGATGAATAGTGATTTCTGCTCACGGAGTAGTATGGAAACGTGCTCTCTTGTTGTGATGTATTTTTTCTGCGTCCCAAATGGCACCCTATTCCGTATGAAGTGCACTACATTTTAGCCAGAGCCATATGGGCCCTGGACTATCCTGCACTTATGTAGGCAATAGGGTGCCATTTGGGTATGATGTGTAGAGAGGGTGTTAATGACTGAGAGTGGTGCTGCAGTCAAATGCATCTCATCAAACACTGGCTAAAATGATTGCCACCCTTTGGCACTCTCTTTTATATTATAGCGATGACTGATGATGAATATAGTGATTGACTGTAATATTATTGTGACGAACATGGGTTTACCATAGCCACCATTGTACAAATAAATAGCTTATACTGTAACTCCGACACAGAAGATACCTTTTATCAAGAGCGTATTGCATACCCACCGTCGTATAGCAAGGCAGTTGTTAGCGGTTGAAAAAAAATTGGCTGATAACAATGAAACAGAATTAGAAAGAGGTTTGTAACATTCTGCTAGCTAGGGGAGGACTTGGACTGGCCTTGTCTTGGGATATGCAATAGGAAAATAGTCTATCTAGGTATTGAGTTTGGATACCGCTCCCATTCTCACATATAATAAGACTGCACATGGAGTCACTCATGAATCTCACGCTCATAAACCATTTTGGTCGCTTTTTTTTTTTGCCTCCATGTGCTTCCAGCCAATGGTATCATCGCATCCAGCACAAAGTAGACAGAGTGTTTAGTCTTCACAGTTTTCTGTACTTTGGGGCTTTTGTATTTTTCCAATGTAGCCTATAGGCCTGCTACTACAGTATGGATCATTTTCTTACAGCATTTCAGTCCTAGCCGAAATTAGAATATACATAAAATAACATACACTATAACAGTCATGTCTCAAGTCACCACCACTGAGACAATCATCCCCCGCTTGTTCAAACAAATGGGAAAACACGGAGTATTAGATCTTTGACTCGAACAACAGCGAGTGATCGAGAGTCACACTCACAGCAGCAACATGCATATCAGTACGTGGCTGCCGTGAACGGCCGCGTCCCAAATAGGGCTCTGGTCAAAAGGAGTGCACAATAGGGAATAGGGTGCCATTTGGGATGTGGGCCATGAACGTCTCAGTCCATTAGTCACGTAGGGTGTAAATAGTGCAACGTGATACACTCCCTCTAGATTGGATTTCTCCTACTGCCGTAAACAAACATTTGCACTTCTGCTTGGTGTGAAATTGCAACTAACTTATCTTTGCTTTTTTTTTCAACCTTCACCGTTCGTACACCGCTGTTGTAAGAACGGCGCGGCCATTTGACCATGGTGCAGTCGAAGAAATGTGTCATTGAATATTTTTTTGCGTTGATGCGAAAGGTGTTCTCCAACTTTGTATTTGTATTTGTTATGATAGAGGATTATAGAGATAAAGAGAGAGTTTTCTCCCGAGACAGTTAGTTCTAAGATACTGTTGTGTGAATGACACAATGCCAATTCGTTTTGCATTACTAACTAGGCATGGTGCTGTTCCCCTGTTCCTGTCACACACACACACACACACACACACACACACACACACACACACACACAGTGTTTTCTCATGAGGGTGATAGGCAGAGCTCAGTGGCAGTAAAGCTCATAAGGACATCTGTCTTCACCTCCCCCCGTTCTCGCCCAAGTTCACTTTCACACAAGACCATTTCCCAGGCATAGCCCTCTGGCCACTCGCCTCCTCTTCCCTTACTCCCTCGTTCCTCTCTCCCCTCATTTCCCCTCATCCTCTTCTCTCACGCCTCAGTCTCTCTCCCCCTACGCTCTTCCCTCATTCTTTCTCTTCTCCCCTCAATCTCTCGTTTCTCCCCTCACTCTCTGGCTTCACCGATGCCTTTTTCTTCACCAATATCTTTCACAGCCAGCAAGCCCTGTTCCTCTACACACCCAACTGTAACCTAGGCCTTTTTGATTACTGACCTCTACTGTTATTTTCTCAAGGTACCCTCTCAGTATGTTGCTGGTCATGGCTAAGTGTGTGTGTGTGCCTGTGTGTGTGCCTGCTGGAGGTCATTTTGCAGGGCTCTGGCAGTGCTCCTCCTTGCACAAAGGCGGAGGTAGCGGTCCTGCTGCTGGGTTGTTGCCCTCCTACGGCCTCCTCCACGTCTCCTGATGTACTGGCCTGTCTCCTGGTAGCGCCTCCATGCTCTGGACACTACGCTGACAGACACAGCAACCTTCTTGCCACAGCTCGCATTGATGTGCCATCCTGGATGAGCTGCACTACCTGAGCCACTTGTGTGGGTTGTAGACTCCGTCTCATGCTACCACTTGAGTGAGAGCACCGCCAGCATTCAAAAGTGACCAAAACATCAGCCAGGAAGCATAGGAACTGAGAAGTGGTCTGTGGTCACCACCTGCAGAACCACTCCTTTATTGGGGGTGTCTTGCTAATTGCCTATAATTTCCACCTGTTGTCTATTCCATTTGCACAACAGCATGTGAAATTTATTGTCAATCAGTGTTGCTTCCTAAGTGGACAGTTTGATTTCACAGAAGTGTGATTGACTTGGAGTTACATTGTGTTGTTTAAGTGTTCCCTTTATTTTTTTGAGCAGTGTATTTTAAAAATTATAATAGGTATATGATCACACAGGTAATAGATAATTTGTTGTATTACTGGTGAGCATAATCATTCTTTTTTTTACTGGACTGATGGCCAGTCTGAGGGGAGAGAGAGAAGGGAGGGAGGGAGCATCGGGGAGGATGCCTCTCACCCGACTCACCGTCCCTCCGCTCTCCCTCCGTCCGCTGACTAAAGGGTACACAGTCTTCCAGCTGATGGTGAAACAATTATTGCGATATTTCTGCCTCATGCACCAATTCGAGTTGTTACTCCTATGACAAGAGCAAGTAAAACATTCCTCGATATTAAAAAAGACACAAGCCGTTAATAATAACAATGCAAGCTTATTGGAACACTTTGTTATACTCATTCATTACAGCTGCAGTGGAAGTAGAGAGAACGCACATTTTATGGCTTATAAAAGTGTTGAACAAAGTGTTGACAGTGCTGAATAACAACTTAATCATGAACTTACTCATAAAAACAGCAGCTCTTTGCTGTATTCGTTGAGTKTCTCTCTAGTCATGGTTTTAAAAAATCTCACTGTCTCAATTTTGGTGTGCGTTTGAGGTTTCTTCTTACATCCTATGGACAGGTGTGCCTTTCCAAATCATGTCCAATCAATTGAATTTACCACAGGTGGACACCAATCACGTTGTAGAAACATCTCAAGGGTGATCAATGGAAACAGGATGCACCTGAGCTCAATTTGAAGTCTCATAGCAAAGGGTCTGAATACTTATGTAAGTAAGGTATTTTTAAAAATCGCTTTGTCATTACGGGGTGTTGTGTGCATTCCGAAAGTATTCAGACCTCTTCCCTTTTTCCACATTTTTTTTACGTTGCAGCCTTATTCTAAAATGGATAAAACAAAAATAATCCTCATCAATCTACACACAATACCCCATAATGACAAAGTGAATACAGGTTTGTAAATGTTTTTGCTAATAATTTTTTTTTTTAAATACAGAAATATCTTATTTACATAAGTATTCAGACCCTTTGCTATGAGACTCGAAATTGAGCTCAGGTGCATCCTGCTTCCATTGATCATGCTTGAGATGTTACTACAACTTGATTGGTGTCCACCTGTGGCACACACCTATCTATATAAGGTCCCACATTTGACAGTGCACGTCAGAGCAAAAACCAAGCCATGAGGTCGGATGAATTGTCCGTAGAGCTCCGAGACAGGATTGTGTCGAGCCACAGATCTAGGGAAGGGTACCAAAAAATGTGCAGCATTGAAGGTCCCCAAGAACACAGTGGCTTCCATCATTCTTAAATGCAAGAAGTTTGGAACCACCAAGACTCTTCCTAGAGCTGGCCACCCTGCCAAACTGAGCAATCGAGAGAGAAGGGCCTTGGTCAGGGAGTTGACCAAGAACCTGATGGTCACTCTGACAGAGCTCTAGAGTTCCTCTGTGGAGATGGGAGAACCTTCCAGAAGGACAACCATCTCTGCAGCACTCCACCAATCAGGCCTTTATGGTAAAGTGGCCAGATTGAAGCCACTCCTCAGTAAAAGGCACATGAAAGCCCACTTCAAGTTTGCCAAAAGGCACCTAAAGACTCTCAGTCCACGAGAAACAAGATTCTCCGGTTTGATGAAACCAAGATTGAACTGTTCGGCCTGAATGCCAAGCGTCACGTCTGGAGGAAACCTGGAACCATCCCTACGGTGAAGCATGGTGGTGGCAGCATCATGCTGTTGGGATGTTTTTCAGCAACAGGGACTGGGAGACTAGTCAGGATCGAAGGAAAGATGAACGGAGCAAAGTACAGAGAGATCCTTGATGAAAACCTGCTTCAGAGCGCTCAGGACCTCAGACTTGGGCAAAGGTTCACTTTCCAACAGAACAATGACCCTAAGCACACAGCCAAGACAACGCAGGAGTGGCTTCAGGACAAGTCTCTGAATGCTCCTGAATGGCCCAACCAGGGCCCAGACTTGAACCCGATCAAACATCTCTGGAGAGACCTGAAAATAGCTGTGCAGCAACGCTCCCTATCCAACCTGACAGAGCTTGAGAGGATCTGCTGAGAAGAATGGGAGAAACTCCCCAAATACAGGTGTGCCAAGCTTGTAGCATCATACCCAAGAAGACTCAAGGCTGTAATCGCTGCCAAAGGTGCTTCAACAAAGTACTGAATAAAGGGTCTGAATACCTATGTAAATATGATATTTCCATGAATTATTTTTTATACATTTGCTAGAATTTACAAAAACCTGTTTTTGCTTTGTCATTATGGGGTATTGMGTGTAGATTGATGAGAGAAAAAAAACGATTTAACCCATTTTAGAATAAGGTTGTYACGTAACAAAATGTGATAAAGTCAAGGGGTCTGAATCCTTTCCGAATGCACTGTATAAAAGAGGGTTTATCAAACACTCAGCAGCTTTTGGCTTGCGGTGGCTCCAGGCTGCAGTAACATGCACTAGCTGTGGGGTTGTACGACCTGACCGCTTGGACTGACTGCAATAAGGCCTCGTCTGCAGTTTTCCTCAGCAGATGAAAGAGCCAGAGCGGTTTACAGGCGGCGGCATGGAGCGCTGAGGGACTATTTGTCACCACACTACACCCACAGTAGGAATAGATGCTCCTCGCTCAGGAGCCCCGTCGAGGCACATCTGTATCTCTCTGACACCAGAAGGGTTTCTGAGCGGATGACATTCTCTATCGCTTTTTTCCGCTGTCTCTCTCGCCCTCTTTCTTCGCTCTCTCTCTTTTGCTGTCTTTCTTTTGCGGTCGCTTTTGATCTCTGTCTCTCTCTCTCTTTCGCACTCTCTCTGTTGGACCCCTGTCTGTCCACTAGAGATGGGATATTACTATAGTATTCTGTACTGGTAGCTCAGAGGGCATCCCCCCTTTTTGCCCCATTTGAATTATGGTGTGTGTGTGGGTGTGTGTGTGTGTGTGTGTGTGTGTGTGTGTGTGTGTGTGTGTGTGTGTGTGTGTGTGTGTGTAAGCGGGTGCTTACGTTCCTGCGTGTATCCATGTGAGTGTGTGTGTTTGTAGGATGGCTAATTGACATGTAGAGACAGTATCTAACAATATATAGCATGTCCATGTTCGTATCATGTATGCACACATTATACCACTGTGGAAGATCGTTGGAAATTCCCAGGCAGATGTCCTTCGACTGTTAATGTTAATGTGAAATATTGATAGGCTTCACAAGATTACTTTTTACCTTCTTTCTGTCTCTCAGCATTAACCATATCCATACCATTCTCTCGTTACACCTTCATGTCTATGATAGGACGCCATTAGGGGTGCATTCCAAATGGCATCCTATTCCCTATATATAGTGCACACCTTTTTTTAAATAGTGCACTATGTAGGGTTAGGGTGTCATTTTGGACGCACCCTAGGAAGGGATGGGTCTTGGGAGGAAAGCCGTTATATGTAGGCCCCTAATTGAAACAATAATGGGGATATTAACAGCTTTGAAAATAGCCCCAGATACATCATGGAAGATGAGCTCTCTGTCCGACAACGTTGCTTCACTGCTGTGAGAAATGAGGCCCTATTGCTTTTGGTCATGGCAATTGGCTTAGGCCTAATTAAAAAATAAATGAGTGCAGGGTAATGCGCTGTTTGAGAAAATCCCCACAGAGACAAAATACCAACAGTTGCTAATAAACATCTTCCTTGTGTAGAACTCTTTAGTCACCTCTGGCCTAGTTGCCAGATCTGTTGTATTGCCGTACAGGTAGAGCAGAATCAGATCTGGTAACGTATAGCTTATACTGGCTACATTTCTCATGTTTTAGGCCTATTTGATTTACTGTGCCACTGTTATTTTCTCAAGCTACTCTTAGTCTGTTGCTGCTGGTCATGTTAAATTACTTCACCACTCCCGTGTGTGTGTGGTGTGTGTGGTGTGTGTGTGTGTGTGTGTGTGTGTGGTGTGTGTGTGTGTGGTGTGTGTGTGTGTGTGTGTGTGTGTGTGTGTGTGTGTGTGTGTGTGTTGTGTGTGTGTGTGTGTGTGTGTGTGCTAATGAGGCTGCCTGGGTGTATTTGGCTTGAATGAGAGTGTACTGTTATTGATCACACACAAAAGCTGAGGTGGAGAAACAAGCAACACAGCGGGGTGGGCCTCACGTGTGTGAGTGAGAGACAAAGCGATAACTAGAAAGAAAGACAGCCACACACAGAAATGAGGTTCAGCGGATAAGTTGAATGGCAAAATAGGGTTTGTTTTAGAAATGTCACAATGCAAGCCCCCTCTCTCTCCCTTCCCTCTCTCTTTCTCCTTCTCTCTCTCTCCCCCCCACTCTCTCAATTCAATTCAAATGGTTTTATTAACATMGAAAACATATATTTACATTGCAAAAGCAAGAAAACATATTCAATGCAATGGGCTTCAATTCACTGGCTTCTCTTCCTCACTCACACAGACTCACACACTTCTCTCAATTACATTTCAATTTAAGGGCTTTATTGGTATGGGAAACATATGTTTACATTGCCAAAGCAAGTGAAATAGATAATAAACAAAACCAAAATAAACAATAACAAATCTACAGTAAACATTACACTCACAAAAGTTCCAAAAGAAAAGACATTCCAAATGTCATATTATGTCTCTATACAGTGTTGTAATGATGTGCAAATAGTTAAAGTACAAAATGGAAAATAAATAAATATAGGTTGTATTTACAATGGTGTTTGTTCTTCACTGGTTGCCCTTTTCTTGTGGCAACAGGTCACAAATCTTGCTGCTGTGATTGCACACTGTGGGATTTCACCCAATAGATATGGGAGTTTATCAAATTTGGATTTGTTTTCAAATTCTTTGTGGGTCTGTGTAATCTGAAGGAAATATGTGTCTTATATAGTCATACATTTGGCAGGAGGTTAGGAAGTGCAGCTCAGTTTCCACCTCATTTTGTTGGCAGTGTGCACATAGCACACTCAATAGCAAGGCTATTCTCACTGAGTCTGTACAAAGTCAAATATATCCTTAATTTTGGGTAAGTGACAGTGGTTAGGTATTCTGCCACTATGTACTCTCTGTTTAGGGCCAAATAGCATTCTAGTTTTTTTGTAAATACTTTCTAATGTGTCAAGTAATTCTCTTTTTGTTTTCTTATGATTTGGTTGGATCTAATTGTGTTGCTGTCATAGGGCTTGTGTTTATGAACAGAGCCCCAGGACCAGCTTGCTTAGGGGGCTCTTCTCCAGTTTCATTTCTCTGTAGGTGATGGCTTTGTTATGGGAGGTTTGGGAATCGCTTCCTGTTAGGTGGTTGTAGTATTTAACGGCTCTTTGCTCTCCCTCTGACACCTTCCTGCCAGAGTATCTTAGGCAGGAGTCTGGCCCCACCTCCTAGTGGCCTCTTTATGAGGTAGAAAGAGAGCTAGCTGCATGTGGACCTGCCTGGCGCCCAACTGTGAGGCCTTTTTAATTAGAGTCCTGGTGTTCTGCCTCCCCCACTAACCACACCTCACACACACACGGAGCAAACACACCTCCTTACCTAAGCTTTACACACACACACACACAATCACAGAAGAGCTCATGCACACGAAAACTCTTGAAAAACATATACACACACACACACACACACAAACACACACACACCCAAACACAGTCACGCATGGGCGGGATGAAGTCATTCACCCATAACCAGCAACACACACACACTGTACTCCAGTCAGTCAGACAGTATTAAAGCAATGTTTTCCAGGCAGACTCCCATGGCTCCCTCCCTCCTGCCCAGCCCCATASTAGGGGGAATGGAAAACAGATGTGGTGAGCAGTATGAGGTCACAGCCCCTGTCCCTTCCCATCCACGGGGCCTGGGTGTGGGGGCAACATCGGCCCCTGCATGGGTCAGGAGCAGGGCAGCATGCCAACACACACACACAGGCATGCACACACACATACACACATACATTGACTATCCAGCCGCCCAGTGCGGTATCATCTCTGTGAACTAACCAACGACATAGACAAAACAATCCTGGACAGTTTCGCTATCTCCACACATATCCCATAACATTTCTCCAATGTACCTTTACAACACAGGCTAAGCCGTTTCTGAAGGAAAATGTAGACTTTGATTTTTTGTCGATCTTTCTTGTATTTGTAGATAGAAAAATATTGACCCACTGGTATTGCCTATGCTCCCAAAATGTCGGTTTAATCAGGCAATGTTGCGTCCCCAACTGGACATTCGTCTTTCGTTTTCTTATCATCTTCTCGACCTTTTTCGTCTCATGCTTTCTGTGATCAGACCTCATTCACTCAGCCCCTGCAGCTTTAAGCTTGTTTAAAAGCGACCCACTGTATCAATTGATGAAGAACAATGGCGGGGACAGGGGGTGTTAATATGTGGGATGTTCTGGAATGTTCTCGTGAACTTCCCTAATCCTCCTCGAAGCGTGCCACCCGGTCCAACTAGAGCTGAGTCCCCAGGCCTGAGGCACATGAGCCCACACAACCTGGGGCTTAATTAACCCTATCAGTCCCAAGACCCCAGCAAAAATCAGCTTTTCATTTATCTGACGTTCATTTATCTGCATGTCCAGCCCTTATATTTAGCCTCAAAATGAAGTCTTCAACCATTTTATTTTCAGGACAACCAGGGCTACAAGTAGAACACAAAACAATTTCACATAAATACTTGGTTTCATGAGTTTTATTGACAAATGTCAATTAAAAAAATATGGTCCGCCAAAACAAAAACCGGACAAAAATGTATTTATCTGAATGCTGTAAGTACAGAAATGGTTTGCTCAATGTGAAATAAATATCCAACTAGTTAGTGACAACTGTGTGCAGTTTGGAGTTTGTGACAGCAACTATGTGAGCAGTATTAATACTGTATTACAGTATTATATACACTATGTACTGGGATTTCCTAAGATCTTCTATGTAGAAGAACCCCTTACCTTTTAACGACTCTTGTTTAGCTTGTGAGCATCATAAGAGAAAAACATGTTACATGTGCGTGTTAATGAAAGTCTTCGTGAGAGTCTTCTCATAGATAGCTTGAGTTTCTAGCTCAAACCATTCGGACTCTACATACATTTTTGTAAAAAGACCCGGGTCCCATCAGGATCTGCCCTTGTCCCACAACACCACTCTAGCTCAGCCCCTGTTAATCACATAGAGACCAACCAAACTAATGTTTGSTATCTACAGATGCAGAAGAAATAGATTCATCCAATGGTGCAACCCAGATGTTGGGGGTAGGAGTGGCTTGCTAGTATGTYAGGTCAAAGTGAGATGTTAACAAAGCTACCTTATTCATCCTTCCGAAAACACCTCTCATCTTTTGTGACAAGTGATGCGTCCTCTCCTTCAGTATCAGTAGCCTAATCCAACTGCGCACTGTGCGCTGCTTCGGCAATGACCAACGACAGGTAGGTGYCCTATTCCTGATCTTGCACATCGGCGCAGCACCTTCAGAATTCAAATGCTTGTAAAATGGCTGGCGCAATTTTAGGCTTCAAAGTGGAACTGACAGCATTTTAGCAACATGAAATCTCATTAAATCTCTTCATATACAGCCCCAGGAAGAATATGAGACTTAAAAAAATAAAATCTGACAAAGGAGCACTTAAATATGGTAATTTTCAAGTTTTCATAAATTCTTAGAATGGTTGGGAATTACATATATTAATGCATTTGTGAAAAGTCTATAGCAATTTAGAGTGGGAAAGCGGCCGTGCGTTTGGACAACTAATAGACACTGCAGTAAATAAAAACMAATAAAAACATCTGTCTCGTCCAAGACCGGAGTCTACACAGACCAGTGCACCATATCCAATCAGAGCTACAGTAGGCCTTTATGCAAACAAGACATTTGCCACACAGGCCTGCCATCATAGAACGCATTCACCAAAATACACCTGAATGGATTTCTGCAAATATGTAAATACCATGGGAGTCCTCTTACATTTGGGAACTTTACAGTCTTATTGATCAAACAACCATGAAAAGGRAGGATCTTTCTCCCCCAGTTATGCACATCAACAACAACAAGATCAACAACTAATGCTAGCCAGAGCGAGAAGAGCTGAAATCTAACAAGGGAACATTAGCCTCTCTTGGGTAGGGGGCAGTATTTTGAAGTTTGGATGACAAACGTGCCCAATGTAAACTGCCTGTTACTCAGGCCCAGAAGCTAGGGTATGCATATGGTCGCATTGGATAGAAAACACTCTAAAGTTTCCAAAACTGTTAAAATAATGTCTGTGAGTATAACAMAACTGATATGGCAGGCGAAAACCTGAGGAAAATCCATCCAGGAAGTGGGATATTTTTTATGGTACTTTTCTATTGAATGCCTATACAGTATGTATTTGGATAGGACCCAAATTGCAGTTCCTATGGCTTCCASTAGATGTCAACAGTCTTTAGACATTGTTTCAGGCTTGTATTCTGAAAAACGAGGAAGAATGAGAACATTCTTTCAGTGGACTCTAAATGAACCAGAGCTGTTTTMAGCGCATGACCGATTGCGKGCCGTTCGTTGTTTTTCTTTTCTATTGTGGACGCTATTGTCCGGTTGAAATATTATCAATTATTTCAACAATAGACAACCTGAGGATTAATTATAAACATCGTTTGACATGTTTTGACGAACTTTACAGGTACTATTAGGATGTTTACTTCTGCATGTCGTGACCGCCTTTGAGCCAGTGGATTACTGAACAAAACGCGCCAACAAAATTGAGTTTTTGGGACATAAAGAGGGACTTTATCGAACAAAACAAACATTTATTGTGTAACATGGAATCTTGTGACTGCAAACATATGAAGATCATCAAAGGTAAGTGATTCATTTTATCGGTATTTCTGACTTTTGTAATTCCTTTACTTGGTTGTAAAAGTTTTGAATGCTTTTGTAAGCGGGGCGCTGTCCTCAGATAATCGCATGGTATGTTTTCGCCGTAAAGCRTTTTTGAAATCTGACACAGCGGCTGGATTAACAAGAAGTTCATCTTTAAGCCGATGTATAACASTTGTATATTTTATGAATGTTTATTATGAGTATTTCTGTATTTTGAATTTGGCGCTCTGCAATTTCACCGGATGTTGGCCATAAGAAGTTAGATAAGATGGCGCCGACAGAGAGGGCTGCCTCGCTTCTAGTCCTTAGGAAACTTTGTAGTATTTTGTTTTTTATGTATTATTTCTTACATTGTTATATTATATAAAATATAAAGTGTTATTACATACATCTGGGAAGAACTATTGGATATCAGAGCGATGTCAARTTACCAGCACTACGACCGAAAAACAGCTTCTATCTCAAGGCCAGCAGACTGTTAAACAGCCATCACTAGCCCAGAGAGGCTGCTGCCTACATACAGACTTGAAATCATTGAACACTTTAATAAATGGAACACTAATCACTTTAGTAATGCTTACATATCTTGCATTACTCATCTCATATGTATATACTGTATTCTATACTATCTATTACAGTGGTTCCCAAACTTTTTATAGTTCCGTACCCCTTCAAACATTCAACCTCCAGCTGTGTACCCCCTCTAGCACCAGGGTCAGCGCACTCTCAAATGTTTGTTTTTTTGCCATCATTGTAAGCCTGCCACACACACTGTACAATGCATTTATTAAACATAAGAATGAGTGTCAGTATTTGTCACAACCCGGCTCATGGGAAGTGACAAAGAGCTCTTATAGGACCAGGGCACAAATAATAATTTAGTAATAATCAATCATGTTGCTCTTTATTTAACCATCTTACATATACAATTGTGAATAACTCACCACAGGTTAATGAGAAGGGTGTGCTTGAAAGGATGCASATAACTCTGCAATGTTGGTTTGTATTGGAGAGAGTCTCAGTCTTAAATTATTTTCCACACACAGTCTGTGCCTGTATTTAGTTTTCATGCTATTGAGGGCAGAGAATCCACTCTCACATAGGTACGTGGTTGCAAAGGGCATCAGTGTCTTAACAGCGCGATTTGCCAAGCCAGGATACTCAGAAATCTGGCAGTGGCTTCTGATTAAATTCAATTTTCACAGAACCGCTTGTTGCAATTTCGATGAGGCTCTCTTGTTCAGATATCGGTAAGTGGACTGGAGGCAGGGCATGAAAGGGATAACAAATCCAGTTTGTGTCATCTGTTTCGGGAAAGTACCTGCGTAATTGCGCACCCAACTCACTCAGGTGCTTRGCTATATCACATTTGACATTGTCCGTTAGCTTGAGTTAATTTGCACACAAAAAATCATACAATGATGGAAAGACCTGTGTGTTGTCCTTGTTAATGCAGACAGAGAAGAGCTCCAAATTCTTAATCATAGCCTCAATTTTGTCCCGCACATTGAATATAGTTGCAGAGAGTCCCTGTAATCCTAGATTCAGATCATTCATGCGAGAAAAAACATCACCCAGATAGGCCAGTCGTGTTAGAAACTCATCATCATGCAAGAGGTCAGACAAGTGAAAATGATGGTCAGTAAAGAAAACTTTAAGCTCGTCTCTCAATTTAAAAAAAAAACGTGCCAATACGTTGCCCCTTGATAACCAGCGCACTTCTGTATGTTGTAAAAGTTTTACATGGTTACTGCCCATATCATTGCATAGTGCAGAAAATACACGAGAGTTCAGGGGCCTTGCTTTAAACAAAGTTAACCATTTTCACTGTTGTGTCCAAAACGTCTTTCAAGCTGTCAGGCATTCCCTTGACAGCAAGAGCCGTCGGGAGCAACTGCTTGCACGCGCGTTACCACTACACGTTGTCTCCCTGTCATGGCTTTTGCGCCATCAGTACAAATACCAACACATCTTGACCACGAAAGTCCATTTGATGTCACAAAGCTGTCCAGTTCTTTAAAAATATCCTCTCCTGTTGTCCGGGTTTTCAGAGGTTTGCAGAAGAGGATGTCTTCCTTAATTGACCCCCCATAAACGTAACGGACGTGTACCAGAAGCTGTGCCAGGGCCGGCACGTCTGTTGACTCATCCAGCTGTAACGCATAGAATTCACTGGCTTGTATGCGAAGCAGTAATTTTTTCAAAACATCTCCTGCCATTTCACTGATGCGCCGTGAAACAGTGTTGTTTGATTAAGGCATTGTCTGTATAGTTTTTTTGGCCTTTTCCCCCAGCATTGTCCCAGCCATATCCTCCAGAATAGTAGCCACTCGGTAGCTCACCATATAAGACACTTCTAGCTCCTTCTTATTAATGGTATCTGTTGCTTTTATACATGTCTTACTACTCAAGTCGTCTTAATTATCGCTCAAAAAACTCCTTTGGCTTATTTTTCAAATTGGCATGTTTTGTTTCTAAATGTCTGCACAAGAGTAAAGGTTTCATCGAGTTGTGAGATAGTACTTTTGCACATATAACACACTGTGGCTGAGGAAAGGCACTACTCCCAATATAAGTGAACCGCAAATCAATGTAGTTCTCGTCATATTTGTGCCTCTTCAATGGTCCAACATCCCTGTCTGTTCGGTGCTTTCCCAGGTAAGGGGGCAGTAGCTCTTAGGCTGCATCAGATTCACAACTGTCAGTGACCATGCTAGCTGAGCTAACAACAAATGTTGAATTACTGATGCTAGCATTGGATGTGCTCGTGGAAGCAGAACAACTTGTGTCGTCGACAGGTGCAGGTGTAGTACTGCTGGTAGTAGTATTACTACCAGTAGAGCTAGTATGTGTCTCAATGGACGCAGCCTTTTTTTTTTTAACCATTTATCAATTTTCGGGCAAACGGGATAAGCAGCAGCTACATTTGGCTACATATGGACCGTTAGTGGAATTCCCGCGAGAGAGTAACGGTTAATGTGATTAGATGTTAATTATTTGACTAGGCTATCTATATTTGACAATGTGTTGTTATTTCGCTGAACATTAGATGGTTTAATTGTATTTTTGGCAGTGAAACGAGGCTATTCAGGCGAGAGAGAAAAAACTCACCCAAATGTATAGCCCCGTTGGAAAATATAAATGGACTGTTTAAAAATGTGAAGAAAATGTTTTTTATCACATTTTTATTTGGCGTACCCCCGACGGCATTGTGGTACCCCCGTTTGGGAATACCTGATCTATTGCATCTTAGCCTATGCCGCTCTGTTATTGCTCATCCATATATTTATATATTCTTATTCTGTTCCTTTACTTAGATTTGTGTGTATTAGGCATCTGTTGTGGAATTGTTAGATATTGCTGCACTGTCGGGAAATAGAAGCACAAGCATTTCGCTACACTCGCAATAACATCTGCTAACCATGTGAATGGATGTGACCAACAACATTTGATTTGATTTGATTTGATTAAACCCTCTGAAACTTTTTCAGATAGTTGGCCGTCAGAATTCCACTGACAAACTTCCTGCCAACTTCCTGCTTGTCCTAACCCACGTTTTGACAACTGAATGGGAACTTCCCTGTCCTCCCATTTGATTGATGGCAAATATGCTAAACAAAAATATAAACGCCACATGTAACAATTTCAAAGATTTGACTGAGTTACAGCTCATATAAGGAAATCATTCAATTTAAATAAATTCATTAGGCCCTAATCTATGGATTTCACATGACTGGGCAGGGGTGCAGCCATGGGTGGGCCTAGGAGGGCATAGGCCCACCCACTGGGGAGCCAGGCCCAGCCACTGGGGAGCCAGGCCCAGACAATCACAAGAAGGCATTATTACAGACAGAAATACTCTTCAGCAGGTGCACCTGTGTAATGACCATGCTGTTTAATCAGCTTCTTGATATGCCACATCTTTCAGGTGGATGGATTATCTTGGCAAGGTAGAAATGCTCACAAATAGGGATGTAAACAAATTTGTGCTCAACATTTGAGAGAAATAAGCTTTTTTTCGTATGGAAAACCTCACGAAACAATACTTTACATGTTGCGTTTTTAATTTTGTTCAGTGCATTTGATTGACAACTAAGAGTACATTCGTAAATTGCCTTCAGTGTGTCAGAGTGCGTTCTGGGTAATTCGTAAATTCAGAGCGAGGTCAGATTGTCTGTTCATAAATTCAGAGCGGTTCGCTCTCTTAGTGTTCGGAGTGCACACTGGACGCTGTGGCTGAGGAGTAGGGTTGATCCAGCTAACTTGCTAGCTACTTCCAGACACAAATGAGGGAACACCTCACTGACAATTTTACTCACCGTAGCAGAGCAGGTTAGGCTGTTTACATGTTATCTAAAGCGTTCGTGACTAACATTATTATTTTTTAATTCATCAGTTATTCTGCGCTCTGGCACACTCTAAAATCGGAGTAGATAGCCAGAGTGAATTTGCGAACGCAAGAGATATGCTAAGTGGATAACAGTCGTTCAAGTTCTTGCTAGCTAACCAAATGACACCTGCATCTCTATCTGTGTATAGCCACCGAAAAATGAGGGGAAAATGTCAGTCACTCACCCACTCCTCCAATGACATTACATGACATCCTCCTGGCAGCTAGCTATCTTGCTAACGTTAGGCTCCATGTTTTTAGCTTACTACATAAAAAGATATGCGAGCCTATTAGCCACCTTATGACTGGCGTGTGATCATTGCCCTTGCTAGTTTGATTGTGTTGACATTGCCAGCCTTATTTACATTTGTCCATGTTTGTCCAAAATATTGAGTCATTGAAACTGAAACCGTGATGCCGAATGGAGGCAGTTAACAATGTACAAGGCCAGCTGTGATTTACAACCTGATAGCAATATTTTTTGGACTACCAAGAAATGTATTTGTGAATTATATGAATCATGCAGTGAACTGCATCCATCTATTTTGCCAACAATGCCTTAGTGTACGTCATGGAATGTTGAGTCAAATATATCCGATTTTTAAAACCTTTTTTAAAGTTGGTTTTGTAGCATAAACTGGGAATCTGATATTCTGGACTGGTAATGATTGTTTGTTTCATATCTAAACTAAATAAAACGCTTTCAGTTCCACTTTAATTTGTAATTTGATAGGTTATTGTGATCAAATATGCTGTTGAGTTTTACTGGAATTAAAGAAAGATACCGGAGACACAACTCTCATCTGGCTATAGCCTACCTGCTCACATTAGATTTTATTCTGATTGTTCAGGTTCACCATCAGTAATAGTTTGGGTAGTTTTGCTTTATTTTATACTATCAGTGTAAATGGTCATTTCTTTTGGTTCAAGTTGATAATTTCATAACAAGGACAGCAATTCACTGTGAGTGAAGCGACACTGCATCGTCGAAACGGGAGGAGAAGCTCACTCCATTAAAAACTTCAAAATGGTCAAAACCATTCCATTTTGTGACGGGGTGATATCCAAAATTGTGCTATATATTCATTGGCTATAATTTTTAACGATAAATATTAATTTATTACTAGATCAAACACTTTCAGTTCAAACACTTTTAATCTGGAAAAATGGCAAGTGGGTGATCGTGATTTCAGATCAAAAGTGTGGGGAGAAAAAAAGCATACATTGCCCCCCGCCCCAATACACAGGAGCCTGCTGAGGGGAGGACGGCTCATACTGTAATAATGGCTGGAACGGAGCATATGGAATGGCATCAAACACATGGAAACTATGCGTTTGATATATTTAGTACAAATCCACTTATTCTGCTCCAGCCATTACCACAAGCCCGTCCTCCCCAATGAAGGTGCCATCAACCTCCTGTGCCCTAATAGGATAGTGGGGTGGTAGATTCCCACTAGTCTCCTTTATGGCTCAGCTCAGGTGACTACATACACCATAGACATATTCATCATTCACACAGAAGTCCCAATGGGCAGAGATCAGACGTCTATTCCACGTTGGTTCAACGTAATTTAATTGAAATAAAAACCATGTTGATTCAACCAGTGTGTGCGCAGTGTGGTCAGCTCAGACACATCCAGCTCAGAGGGGCCCAGCTCTTGAGTGCCATCAACAGCTGATTTGAACTTAGAATGGAAAATGAATGTTTATGCAACAAATGTTAGTGCATAGAATTGTATCGCATCGCACCAAATGGCAGAGTGAGAGAGAAAATGGACGCAGCTGCTGAGCACTGAAATCACAGAGGGGGATGGAAGCTCACAGTCAGACCGGTGGGGCTCTGGGAGCTCTGTCTGCCCTGCAGCTCCAGAGAGAGGAGAGAGAACAGGAAATAGAGAAAGAGGCACATGAGCAGGAGGGGGAGACTGAATACAAACCTCAGCTGCTTACCAGGCAGCCGCCCCCAAATCTCCTCATACCAGAGGGAAGAGCAAAACGTTGTCACAGTTTTACTTCAGATTCTGATGTTTATCCACGTTTCTCCAAATGTCAAATTTCYAAGTGTTTTTGACATACTGGGTTGCTCCTCCTGCTCTGCATCGTTCCGAATGGTTAAATTAAGGGTTCYAGTTTTTGGATAGGGTTAAAACATTACATTTAGACATTCATTTCAAAAGATTACCTTAAGGGTAAAAAGTGAAGCTTACCCAAAATACAGAAACTACCAAGTGATTCTATACATTGAATCTAGTTGTTACACGGAGCGACACAGTGGGACCCAAGAGCAGACTCAGATGAGGAAACAGGGATGAATGAACCAAAATATGTATTGTTACACAGAGATGTATGGAGTGCAGATCCGGGGCAGCTCGGATGAGTTGCAAAAAAATAACAGATGTGGAGACTGAGGTTGGAGTTAGCTGAGTAGAACAGGGTAAACAGGTCCTGAGGGGAATCCAAGGTAGTGGTGGTGAGTAAAATCCAGAGCAAGGTAGTTGGGTGGTGTGATGTGGAACGGGAGACAGAGACAGAGCGGTAACTGCAATGAGAGGATAAACAGMGTCAGGCAGGGAAACAGGCACAACAGAGTAACAGGATCTTGAATAATCATAAATAGCTAGCATCATGAACTGACTGAGCAGAGATTACGATCTGGCAGAGTGGAAGTGGCAGGACTGAGTATTTGTAGAGGTCTTGATTATGGAACGAGTTGCAGRTGGTAGGGATCTGCGCTGACTCCAGCACACCTGTCTCCAACCACACGGAGAGGGAGAGAGAGAGTGTAGTAACGGTAGGTCAAGAAGACACCGGATGAAKACCAGAGGGCATAGCAGGAGCAGATGTGACACTAGTTCAGGGGAGTTTGCCCTCTCCCCCTCTGTAGTGCTGTACTGAAACAGCTTCAAACAGGCCACGTGACTCGTGACGTTGCTGGATGCAGGCCTCGCTCTAGTCCGTTGCCAGTGGACAAATTTGTTGTTTATTGAAAACATTTGAGATGATTAAATAATCTCAAATGCCACTTTATGTAATAGGTTTTGGCCCATGTACAGTATATTGATAATGACTTGGAGTCAAACAGACAGGCCTGGATGAGATCTTTAAGGATCAGGGCTCTCCGCAAGGCTCACAAAATAATTTTAGTCRGAAGCCACCCCCTGTTTCCGGACGTTGAACTACTCCCCTCTGGGCGCAGGTATAGGGCACCCCTCAGCAGGAAAAACAGAATTAGACAATAATTTGTGCCAGGTGTGATATCCCTCCTAAATAGCTCGTGTTAATGTTCCTATCGACTCAGTAAGGCCAGCAGGCTAGTCTTAAAAAAAAAAAAATGTTTTATTGGTATGTAACTGTTATGAAAGTTGTATTGTCAATTTTGTTTTGTATTTAAAACGCCACTTTAAACGTGTACATGACACTGCAACAACATTTCACCATGGGGACAATAAAGTCAGTAAGTATTAATAATGACTGTCCTGATTTGATTCTGACAGAGTTTATTCATAGCGGTTTGTGTGATTTAGTCATTCAATCGCAATACATTATTTTAGCATTATTTTAGCATTATCTCCGCTGCCATAGTAGCGGAGATGGGTAACAACTGTGTATGTGTGCTCTCGGGGAATCCGTGCTACGTAGAAACTGCACGTCATACCCTTATTCACAGATGCACGTTTTTTTTCAGTGAAGACAGCATTACACATTAGGCATACAAAGTAAACAACAACCTACAAACATGTATGACAACGAAATACTCGAATGATGAAGAAAACTACTGGAGGGGCACCGATGGTGTCTTCGAACCTGTCACGCTGGTATAGATGATTTGGGAGACAGGCGCAGGAATGCTTAATAGGGTTTTTTATTAAAAACTTCTTAAGGATTGGCGTTCCGTCAACGGGACAGTTGTAAATCATGCGTCGCGTTATATCAAGATCGCATAATCGTCCGAAAGCTTATATTCTTGTTAATATAACGCCACTGTCCAATTTACAGTAACTATTACTGCGAAAAAAATGCCATGCTATTGTTTGAGGAGAGCTCCTAACAACAAAAGTTTTTTTCACAGCAATAGGTTTGATGAAATTCACCTCTAAAGGTGAAATATGTACTTACYTTCTGAAATCTTGCTCTGATTTATCATCCAAAAGGGTCCCAGAGATAACATGAAGTGTCGTTTTGTTAGATAAAATCATTTTCCATATCCTAAAAAGGTCCATATAGCACGCATGATCGATTTTGTATTTCCACTCGTTCAATTTGTAAACAAAGGAATCTGTGAAAATCTCACCCTAAACGTTGTTTGAACGAGTCAAATCACGTCCGTATCTATTCCTCAGAGATCCTAGATCCCTCCTCAGAGATCTCTTGAATGACTGTATCTTTGTCAAATAAGCACCAATTGGGGTCAAACAAAGCTAGCTAGATAGCCAATGAGCTGGACTTTGCGGGAGTACCCGGAAACCCCGTTTCGGTCGCATAATGTAGGCGCTAACCTTTTGCGACAGCATGCATTTTTCTTTTGGACAACAACGTATAAGAATATTCAGACTTATGAAGTTAGGAAAACTGGTTGTTTTGCAAATGTTGAACTTATATGTCTACTAATACTTGGAAAGCTAAATCAAAGTCCAAGTATACAGATTTGACGATATTCTTGCAGAAAAAAATGGAATAGTAATGCTAATGTCCCCTTCACGATTTGCCCAAATGTACTTGGAGACTTCTCACTAAACGTATTATTTTTCACTCATTTTTTTATTTATCCATCTGAAACTGTGCACATACACTGCTGCCATCTTGTGGACACTATCAGAATTACAAACAAATTGATGGCTTTAACAATGACCTTTCTCTTGCATTTCAAAGATGGTAAAAAAAACACTGGTTGGTTTTTTCTTCTACCAGATCTATGGTGTTATATTCTCCTACATTCAATTGACATTTCCACAAACTTCAAAGTGTTTCCTTTCAAATGGTACCAAGAATATGCATATCCTTGCTTCGGGACCTGAGCTACAGGCAGTTAGATTTGAGTATGTCATTTAGGCGAAATTTGAAGAAAGAAAAAAAAGGGTGGGGGCTATGCCTAAGAAGTTTACATTTAGGCGAAATTTGAAGAAGAAAAAAATATTTAAAAAAGGGGGGGGGGGCTATGCCTAAGAAGTTTTAAGCCCCAAATTATGGCGTGTCGTGTAAAGGCACGGGGACGAAAACCAAACAAACACGTAACCAAAACACAGGGTTGAACCCAAACAAAAGAGCGAGGAGTACCTCGAAAAAATAACACTAGCGCACAAMGATTATCACATGGGACGAGACCCGTAATCATCTGCGCAATCCACAAGGGCACGAAAGCCCAAAYCACACAGMACAGGTACTCACATGCACCAGCYGACGTAGTTACAATCAACAAGACTAATGGAAACCAAAGGGCACATATATACGAATACTAATCAGTGGGAATAGGGGACAGGTGCGCGTGATGAAAGTTCCGGAGGGATCCGTGACAGAACCGTATTTATTTGAGCCTGAGTACTCTGACGAAGAATTGAGGCAAACTGAGCTTAAGATGGCTTCCTCCACTCTAGCCACCGAAKCCGCAGAAGCAGCTGAACCACAGCCCCAACCCATCCCAAGGATCAACACAGACTGGTGGTGCAGTTYTGGCAATTGCGCTCCAGAAACGGAGGAACGTAATGATGATGAGAAGCAGTTTGCTTTTGAGGCCACAGGGATTTTGCTGCCCACATACCTCTACTTCCACAAGCTTGGCCCATTCATCCTGACAGAGCTGGTGTAACTGAGTCAGGTTTGTAGGCCTCCTTGCTCACACACACTTTTTCAGTTCTGCCCACAAATGTTTTTATAGGATTGAGGTCAGGGCTTTGTGATGGCCACTCCAATACCTTGCCTTTTTGTCCTTAAGCCATTTTGCCACAACTTTGGAAGTATGCTTGGGGTCATTGTCCATTTGGAGACGCATTTGCGACCAAACTTTAACTTCCTGACTGATGTCTTGAGATGTTGCTTCAATATATCCACATAATTTTCCTACCTCATGATGKCATCTATTTTGTGAAGTGCACCAGTCCCTCCTGCAGCAAAGCACCCCCACAACATGATGCTGCCACTCCCGTGCTTGACGGTTGGGATGGGGTTCTTCGGCTTGCAAGCATCCCCCTTTTTCCTCCAAACATAACYATGGTAATTATGGGCAAACAGTTATATTTTTGTTTCATCAGACCAGAGGACATTTCTCCAAAATGTACGATCTTTGTCCCCATGTGCAGTTGCAGACCGTAGTCTGACTTTTTTATGGCGGTTTTGGAGCAGTGGCTTCTTCCTTGCTGAGCGGCCTTTCAGGTTATGTCGATATAGGACTTGTTTTACTGTGGATATAGATACTTTTGTATCCGTTTCCTCTAGCATCTTCAGAAGGCCCTTTGCTGTTGTTCTGGGATTGATTTGCACTTTTTGCACCAAAGTACGTTCATCTCTAGGAGACAGAACGCGTCTCCTTCCTCAGCGGTATGATGGCTACATGGTCCCATGGTGTTTATACTTGCGTACTATTGTTTGTACAGATGAACGTGGTACCTTCAGGCATTTGGAAATTGCTCCCAAGGATGAACCAGACTTGTGGAGGTCTGCAATTTTTTTTCTGCGGTCTTGGCTGATTTCTTTTGATTTTCATGATGTCAAGCAAAGATGCACTGAGTTTGAAGGTAGGCCTTGAAATACATCCACAGGTACACCTCCAATTGACTCAAATGATGTCAATTAGCCTATCAGAAGCTTCTAAAGCCATGACATAATTTTCTGAAATTTTCCAAGCTGTTTAAAGGCACAGTCAACTTAGTGTATGTAAACTTCTGACCTACTGGAATTGTGATACATTGAATTACAAGTGAAATAATCTGTCTGTAAACAATTGTTGGAAAAATGACTTGTGCACAAAGTAGATGTCCTAACTGACTTGCCAAAATTATAGTTGGTTAACAAGACATTTGTGGTGTGGTTGAAAAACGAGTTGTAATGACTCCAACCTCAGTGTATGTAAACTTCTGACTTAAACTGTGTATCTGGTGAAAGTCTGGATAACGGCGGGACATTAGTATGTCACGGCGCCAGTTTTTTCCTACCTAAATGTTCCGACTTCAACTGTAAGGTCTTCAAAGTTTGTACACGCGTGATACATTTTACAATAAAATCACTATGTCATGTAATTTGCTTCTATCAATTTATTCAAGTGTGGTAAGTACCTGTGGCAGTTGTAGGTTGTTTCCTGCCCAATTTTTCATTGTGGTCCAATATAGCCAGTTGGGTTCTCGGGACCATGGAGAGGGGACGAAAATGCAGTCGCTTCCGAGTGTACTTGAGCATGCTACTGTGGTATGACTCAAGCTCCCCTGTGGACAATAGTTGCCATGTGGATATGAACATAACARTTGTTTGAGGTTAGTACAGTTGAGTCAACTGCAAACCACCTTCCAAGACAAAAATGACAAAGCTCACCTAATCATCCCCAGCTTACAATTGGCTCATTCATCCCCCCTCTAACTATTCCCCAGGTCATTGCTGTTAATGAGAATGTGTTCTCAGTTAACTTACCTGGGGGAAGAAAGAAAAATTGGCCCCAGTTGTACTGGATTTCCACCTCTTCCATCTCTGCTTGTCTTCTGAGGCGTCTTCATGGGAGCAGCTGTACTGCACTCCATTTTCAGTCCAATTGTACGTGGTAGGTAGAAGAGACTTCCATATGAGTTTTATTRCTTTGAAAGATATTGTTCCTGATTACACACTTAGTTGCCACTTCATTTAATAGGTTTTGGTCTGTGTGTAGTAATAATAACCGTCCTGATTTGATTCTGACAGACAAACAACTATGAATAAATTGATTTAGCCATTTCATCTCAATACACTATTTTAGCATAGTTAATTATCAGAATCCTTTGTGTTAGGTTTGTTCTTTCTTATGGGCCATAACTGTCTTGGCAATCATTTTCAAGCCCATGTTACCTGTATGTCTCTCCTACATTTACAACAGGAGCTCCAAAGGTGATTTGCAACGTTTTCATTCACAGTCTTAAAACGTCATTGCCCTTCTTTTTTGACTGTGCCAGAAGTTTCTTTATCAAGCCTACTAGAGGAAAGATCAACATTTAACCGGGGGGAAAAAGGAAGCATATGACACTGGATGACAACTCTTGTTGGTGGAATAGTTACAAATTTACCCTTTGAAACATGCCAGCAATCCAGCTCATGTTGGATAGTAGGGTACTCTTCTCGCATGACTTTTTCTGATTGATGGTTACCGATCAGTAGTTGATACAGGTAGACCCTCTGTCAGAATGCTGTTCAACCTTCTCTGAAATCCAACTGACTCAATCGCCACTGAACTGGTGGCGTCAGTGACCTGTTTTAGAAAATACAAAAAAATTACGTATAGAAAAATACATTTCAAATACCATTTCAATTGTAATCACATTTGGTCATACTGAAAGTAGTAACTGAAATTATTATTATTTGTTTAACTAGGCAAGTCAAGTTTATAATGACAGCCTACAATACACCTACCTGGATCACATCAGCTTCAATTACTTTATTGGTCCTGTCATCCATGTAGCTGTTTGAATGAATAAATAAATGAATGATTGATTGATTTGTATCTCAAGTTGYGAACCCATTCTTTGGCAGAAAGATAATTGAGAAATGGTGTCAATTTTCTTCCCTTTTTTTCACATATGATTTGCAAAACTTCTTAAATAAATTATTATGATAGTAATTATAATGACCTATACAGTGGATTGATAAAGTATTCACCCCCCTTTGCATTTTCCACTATTTTGCCTTACAACCTGGAATCGTTTTTTGGGGGGGTTGTATCATTTGATTTGCACAACATGCCTACCACTTTGAAGATTCAAAATATGTTTTCTTGTGAAACAAGAAATAAGACAAAAAAAACAGAACTTGAGCTTACATAACTATTCACCCCCCCCCCAAAGTCAATACTTTGTAGACACACATTTTGCAGCAATTACAGCTGCAAGTCTTTTGGGGTATGTCTCTATAAACTTGGCACATCTAGTCACTGGGTTTTTTGCCCATTCTTCAAGGCAAAACTGCTCCAGCTCCTTCAAGTTGGATGGGTTCTGCTGGTGTACAGCAATCTTTAAGTCATACCATAGATTCTCAATTGGATTGAGGTCTGGACTTTGACTGGGCCATTCCAAGAAATTTAAATGTTTCCTCTTTAACCACTTGAGTGTTGCTTTAGCAGTATGCTTAGGGTCATTGTCCTGTTGGAAGGTGAACCTCCGTTCCAGTCTCAAATCTCTGGAAGACTGAAACAGGCTTCCCTCAAGAATTTCCCTGTATTCAGCACCATCCATCATTCCTTCAATTCTGACCAGTTTCCCAGCCCTGCCGATGAAAAACATCCCCACAGCATGATGCTGCCACCACCATGATTCAATGTGGGGATGGTGATGAGGTGTTGGTTTTTCGCCAGACATAGCATTTTTCATGATGGCCAAAAAGCTCAATTTTAGTCTCATATGACCAGAGTACCTTCTTCCATATGTTTGGGGAGTCTCCCACATGCCTTTTGGCGACCACCAAACATGTTTGCTTATTTTTTTCTTTAAGCAATGGCTTTTTTTCTGGCCACTCTTCCGTAAAACCCAGTTCTGTAAAGTGTACGGCTTAAAATGGTCCTATAGACAGATACTCCAATCTACGCTGTGGAGTTTTGCAGCTCCTTCAGGGTTATCTTTGGTCTCTTTGTTGCCTGCCTGGTCTGTGAGTTTTGGTGGGCGGCCCTCTCTTGGCAGGTTTGTTGTGGTGCCATATTCTTTCCATTTTTTTACTAATGGATTTAATGGTGCTCCGTGGGATGTTCAAAGTTTCTGATATTTTTTTTGTAACCCGACCCTGATCTGTACTTCTCCACAACTTTGTCCCTGACCTGTTTGTAGAGCTCCTTCGTCTTCACGGTGGTGCCCCTTGCTTAGTGGTGTTGCAGACTCTGGGGCCTTTCAGAACAGGTGTTTATATACTGAGACCATGTGACATTTAGATTGCACACAGGTGGACTTTATTTAACTAATTATGTGACTTCTGAAGGTAATTGGTTGCACCAGATCTTATTTAGGGTCTTCATAGCAAAGGGGATGAATACATATGCACGCACCACTTTTCCYTTTTTTAWTTTGTAGTAATGTTTTTAATTTCARTTCACCAATTTGGACTATTTTGTGTATGTCCATTACATYAAACCCAAATAAAAATCAATTTAAATTAGAGGTTGTAATGCAACAAAATAGGAAAAACGCCAAAGGGGATGAATACTTTTGCAAGGCACTGTATGTTGTATATTTAGTGGAATAGCCAGGACTGTCAGCACAGATGTGGACTGCCTTCCCTGTATTTCCATCCTGGACCATAGTGGACATTTTATTTTCCTGCTTCAGTCTTTAATCCTGATGTATTAACAGTAGAAAGTTAGAGGACTGTAGTGCGAAGAATGTTGATCGTGCAGGGAACTGTATATTACAGAGTTCAGCCCAGTCCTTTATGTCAGTGAAAGAGGCACCAGTGAACAGCTCTGAAGAAGTTGCAACTTGAGCTAGTGAATGTTGGGGGTATGTAGGGTATGTGGTCSTCGTCATCATCAGGGGAGCTAAAACTGGTGTCCCGCTGGGAAGGTGAAGACTGTGGATGTTGTGTAGGAAAAGGTGAAGGAGGCTGCTGTTGCTGAGATGTATTTCCCTGATCCTCCTTCGAAAGACAATACACAAAATGATCAAAGTGTTCTAAAATGAAAGCAGCACATACTGAATAACACTTTGATATATGGAATCATAGAAAATGAATACATTGTTCTGGATTACTTACCGAAGACTCAGGGACCCTTTCTGGTTAATCTGGAGGTCTGGACACAGCTGCAAAGCCCATGGACTCAGGAGATCAACCATATTATTAAACATTTAAAACAGCTTTACTCTCACCCATATAAATCAAACAATCAATGTGAAATCATCACACATAAATGCTGAATGTACTCTTTAAGCATGTTGTCAAACGAATGCACAATAGATAATCAATTACTCCAGGTGGTTCTAGGAGACCGGCAGTTCACAGCTTGAAACGTTGTCATACTAATTAACCATGGCAAGCCAACACATCAGACATTGGGAAAAGGTGTGAAAATATCCATTATTTACATGGGTGCCAGATGAGCTTGCTGTTGTTTGGTCCTTTGAAGACCTAATCAATTGAGGCCAGAACCTGTGATTCAGATAGGGAAATGTACCTCAGTTACTTGTGACACAATGGAAGTTCATGATACATACACTATGAAATGTGAAAGGGAGAGGCAGTTGATATAGTATTGGATATATGTCCAAGTGTTATTGTGTTGTGTATTGATAAATACAAACTTCCATCCTAACACACAAGTCATGTTATAGCATTTTTTAAACATGTAATACATTCATGGCCATGGTGCTAAAATTCATTATTGGGGGAGAGTTTACAAATAGGCTACACAGTAGACCCGACAATGGCCAATCATATACCCCAGGTGGTTCCAGGGGCCAGGTATTTWAAAAAATATATTWGTTTTTTATTATTTAACCTTTATTTAACTTGTTTAACTTATTCCAATCATTGTTATACAGCAGTTCACAGCCTGAGATGTTGTCATGCTAATTAATCATGTCTAGCCAACACATCAGTCATTGGMAATTAGGATTATGAAGAATAGCGAGCAGAATGCAACAACACTTTTTTGTTTTATTCTATTCTGCAATGTAAGGTGACACTATTGTCTCTTCAACCCCCTTGTCATAAATGCATAGGGAAGATATGCAATCCTGTACAGCACCTAGGCCTACAGTATATGCAAGGATTTTGGACACTGGCCAGCTGGGTAGTAGACTGCAATTTTTACTAGCCGGGTCCAAAATGTGTGCTCTGCAATATTTGAAAAGAGGACATTTCCCTGGTAGGCTAGTTTGGCACATTTTCTACTAGCCCGGTCTGAAAAGTACAAGCCACAGGCTAGCGGGCTAGTTTCATTTCTATCCCTGCCTATTTCTACAGTTGAAGTCGGAAGTTTACATACAGTCGTGTCCAAAAGTTTTGAGAATGACACAAATATTAATTTTTACAAAGTTTGCTGCTTCAGTGTCTTTAGATATTCTTGTCAGATGTTACTATGGAATACTGAAGTATAATTGCAAGCATTTCATAAATATCAAAGGCTTTTATTGACAAATACATGAAGTTGATGCAAAGAGTCAATATTAGCAGTGTTGACCCTTCTTTTTCAAGACCTCTGCAATCCGCCTTGGCATGCTGTCAATTAACTTCTGGGCCACATCCTGACTGATGGCAGCCCATCTTGCATAATCAGTGCTTGGAGTTTGTCAGAATTTGTGGGCTTTTGTTTGTCCACCCGCCTCTTGGGGATTGACCACAAGTTATCAATGGGATTAAGGTCTGGGGAGTTTCCTGGCCATGGACCCAAAATATTGATATTTTGTTCCCTGAGCCACTTAGTTATCACTTTTGCCTTATGGCAAGGTGCTCCATCATGCTTGGAAAGGCATTGTTCGTCACCAACTGTTCCTGGATGGTTGGGAGAAGTTCTCTGAGGATGTGTGTTGGTACCATTCTTTATTCATGGCTGTGTTCTTAGGCAAAATTGTGATGAGCCCACTCCCTTGGCTGAGAAGATCCCACACATAAATGGTCTCGGGATGCTAACTGTTGGATGACACAGGACTGATGGAGCGCTCACCTTGTCTTCTCCGGACAAGCTTTTCTTCCGGATCCCAAACAATCGAAATGGAAATGACTTTACCCAGTCTCAGCAGTCCAATCCCTGTACCTTTTGCAGAATATCAGTCTGTCCCTGATGTTTTCCTGGAGAGAATGGCTTCTTTGCTACCTTTCTGACACCCATCCTGCAAAGGTCTTCGCCTCACTGTGCGTGCAGATGCACTTACACCTGCCTGCTGTCATTCCTGAGCAAGCTTCTGTATGGTTGCCTCGATCCGCAGCTGAATCAATTTAGGAGACGGTTCTGACGCTTGCTGGACTTTCTTTGGCGCCCTGAAGCCTTCACACAATTGAACCGCTCTCTTTAGTTCTTGTGTCTGATAAATGGTTGATTTAGGTGCAATCTTACTGGCAGCCATATCCTTGCTATGAAGCCCTTTTTGTGCAAAGCAATGATGCGGCATGTTTCCTTGCAGGTAACCATGGTTGACAGAGGAAGAACAATGATTCCAGCACCACTCCTTTTGAAGCTTCAGTCTCTTATTCGAACTCAATCAGCATGCGAGTGATCTCCAGCCTTGTCTCGTCATCGCTCACACATTAGCAGCAACTTGACATGATGTCAGCTGGTCCTTTTGTGCAGGCTGAAATGCAGTGAGCATGTTTTTTGGGGATTCAGTCATTTGCATGGCAAAGAGGGACTTGGCAATTAATTGCAACATCCTATCACTCTTCATAACTATTCTGGAGTATATGCAAATTGCCATCATACAACTGAGCAGCGACTTTTTTGAATGAATATTGTGTAATTCTCAAAGCTTTTGGCCACGACTGTACATTTAGGTTGGAGTCATTAAAACTCGTTTTAAATAGGTCATCCAAAGAAGGGGACCAAGGCACTCTTCATTAATTAATTAAAATGCCTTTATTAGTTGGCATGTTCAATAGAAACAAAGTTGTTTAAAAACCGACGCCGTTTCGTCATCGCTTCGCAGGAGTGCAGACGAAAGCGCTGTTTTTAAACAACTTTGTTTCTATTGAACATGCATACTAATAAAGCATTTTAATTAATTATATGAAGAGTGCCTTGTCCTCCTTTCTTTTTGATGACCTATTACCTTTTACCAAAGAGACCTTCTATCTACCAAAATATACTATAGTGTACCTTAGTAGCGCTTCCCTCCTCCTCTTTCTACTCGTTTTAAAATAACTCCAATTTCTTGTTAACAAACTTTAGTTTTGGCAAGTCGGTTGGACATCTACTTTGTGCATGACACAAGTAATTCTTCACAATTTGTTTACAGACAGATTATTTCTCTTATAATTCACTGTATCACAATTCCAGTGGGTCAGAAGTTTACATACACTAAGTTGACTGTGCCTTTAAACAGCTTGGAAGCTGCTGATAGTCTAATTGACATCCTTTGAGTCAATTGGAGGTGTACCTGTGGATTTATTTCAAGGCTTACCTTCAAACTCAGTGCCTCTTTGCTTGACATCATGGGAAAATCAAAAAAGAAATCAGCCAAGACCTCAGAAAAAAATGACCTCCACAAGTCTGGTTCATCCTTGGGAGCAATTTCCAAACACATGAAGGTACCACGTTCATCTGTGCAAACAATAGTACGCAAGTATAAACACCATGGGACATCATACCTCTCAGGAAGGAGACGCMTTCTGTCTCCTAGAGATTAACGTACTTTGGTGTGAAAAGTGCAAATCAATCCCAGATCCCAGAACAACAGCAWAGGACCTTGTGAAGATGCTGGGGGAAACAGGTACAAACGTATCTATATCCACAGTAAAACAAGTCCTAAATTTACATAACCTGAAAGGCTGCCCAGCAAGGAAGAAGCCACTGCTCCAAAACCGCCATAAAAAGGCCATACTACGATTTGCAGCTGCACATGGGGACAAAGATCATACTTTTTGGAGAAATGTCCTCTGGTCTGATGAAGCATTAAAACTTCTTAAGGCTAGGGGGCAGTATTTTRGCTTTTGGCTAAAAAACGTACCCATTTGAAACTGCCTATTTCTCAGCCCCCGAAACTAGAATATGCATATAATTGTCAGATTAGGATAGAAAACACTCTGAAGTTTCCAAAACTGTCAAACTTTTGTCTGTGAGTTAAACAGAACTGATWTTGCATGCTAAAACCTGAGGAAAATCCAATCAGGAAGTGCCCCTGTTTTTGAAACCTCTCTATTCCTGTGCATCCCTATTGCCCATTTAAAGGGATACACCAGACTCCTTTTTCTATCGCTTCCCTAAGGTGTCAACAGCCTTTAGACATAGTTTCAGGCTTTTATCTTGAAGAATGAGCATGAACGACCACATTGCGTAAGTGGATAGGTGGGGGCTCTCAGAGTGAGTTGTGCGCAAAAGAGAAAGGCAGCCATTGTTACTCCCGGTCCTAGTGAAAAGCCAACTGTCCCGGTTGATATATTATCGAATAGATATTTGAAAAACACCCTGAGGATGGATTATAAAAAACGTTRGACATGTTTCTGTGGACATTATGGATATAATTTTGAATTTTTGTCTGCGTTGTCGTGACCGCTCTTTCCGGTGGATTCCTGGGCATAACGCACCAAACTAACGGAGGTATTTGGATATAAAAAATATCTTTATGGAACAAAAGGAACATTTGTTGTCTAACTGGGAGTCTCGTGAGTGAAAACATCCGAAGATCATCAAAGGTAAACYATTAATTTGATTGCTTTTCTGATTTTCGTGACCAAGTTACCTGATGCTAAGTGTACTTATTGTTTTGTCGAGCGATCGATAAACRTAAACAAACGCTTGTATTGCTTTCGCTGTAAAGCATAATTTCAAAGTCTGAGACGACAGGTGGATTAACAAAAGGCTAAGCTGTGTTTTGCAATATTGCACTTGTGATTTCATGAATATGAATATTTTATAGTAATATTATTTACCTGTGGCGCTATGCTACGCTATGCTATTCAGCGTTGCTGATGACAATTATACCGGATCCGGGATGGGTGGTTCAGAAAGGTTAATAGAACTGTTTAGCCATAATGATCATCGTTATGTTTGGAGGAAAAAGGTGGAGGCTTGCAAGCCGAAGAACACCATCCCAACCGTGAAGCACTGGGATGGCAGCATCATGTTGTGGGGGTGTTTGCTGCAGGAGGGACTGGTGCACTTCACAAAATAGATGGCATCATGAGGGAGGGAAATTATGTGGATATATTGAAGCAACATCTCAAGACATTAGTCAGGAAGTTATAGCTTGATCGCAAATGGGTCTTCCAAATGGACAATGACCCCAAGCATACTTCCAAAGTTGTGGCAAAATGGCTCAAGGACAACAAAGGCAAGGTATAGGAGTGGCCATCACAAAGCCCTGTCCTCGATCCTAGAAAATGTGTGGGCAGAACTGAAAATGCATGTGCGAGCAAGGAGGCCTACAAACCTGACTCAGTTACACCAGCTCTGTCAGGAGGAATGGGCCAAAATTCACCCAACTTATTGTGGGAAGCCTGCGGAAGGCTACCCGACACGTTTGACCCAAGTTAAACAATTTAAAGGCAATGCTACCAAATACTAATTGAGTGTATGTAAACTTCAGACCCACTGGGAATGTGATGAAAGAAATTAAAGCTGAAATAAATAATTCTCTCTACTATTACTCTGACATTTCACATTCTTAAAATAAAGTGGTGATCCTAATTGACCTTAGACAGGGAATTTTTACTAGGATCAAGTGTCAGGAATTGTGAAAAACTGAGTTTAAAGGTATTTGGCTTAAGGTATGTAAACTTCCGTCTTCAACTGTACATGATATGGTTCAATGGCAATAACACAAGAACGCTTCGAACTTCAAGAATCAGGTTACATACCTCCGCACGTTCACTTTCTCTTCACAAATGCACCTCTGAACTTTGGCACTGCTCCAGATCCAGTCCATGGAAATACAGTAGGAACAGCTGTGTCTTTTTTAGCATCCTTCGGTTTTCTTTCCCCTATAATTTCAGATTGCTTATCTAGTTCATATGCTTGTTACACACACGCAACGATGCAAGGTTGGCTTCAGGAGTATTTACATCATATTTATTTTTTGGGATTGCTACTAACCATCTGCATCTTCGTATATTTTATCGGAAAACTGAAATTTAGTGCCTTCTTCCCTTGATTTCCTGTATAAAGTGCAGCCAGTGACCGAACATCAGCATGCTCTCTTTATCCACTTTGCGTAACTAACTTTATCTGCGATATGCCTAACATTATCAACTTTAGCACCAGCTCCTTCCCCCACCCAATTTTGTGGGGGAATCTGTGACATCAAGGTCCATATAAGGGCATATCGTGATGGCGCACATGCACAGTTGTATCCCGTCTCCGCTGTGGCAGTTGGCTACATAAAATAATTATATTCAAATAATGTTTATTGGAAACATTTCCTGACTCAAAACCAATAGTACTTTTGACCAAAATAGTTTATTCGGTCGTACGCTTTCAATAAAACAACGAATTTGCCCACATTTCACTGATTTCTTAATCATGAATTCACTGGCAGCGGAGCAGAGCTAGGCATGCATCCAGCAAATGTCACGAGTCACGTGACCCGTTTTTGCAGCTGTTTCAGTACAGCACTACAGGGAGAGAGAGGGGGAGAGGGCAAACTCTGCTGGACTAGTTTCAATTTATGGAATTACTTGGGAGTTTCTGTTTTTTGGGTAAACTTCTCCTTTAAGGTTTTGGATAGGGTAAAAAAAAATGTGTCTACCACTGCAAACCTGCTGTTTAGAAGGTCCTGTGTATATTGTATTTTCAACCAGCAACTATCAGGATATAAACTGATCAAATGTTTTTACACTTTTACAGTGTTAGTTTACTCAGCTGTTGTACAATATGATATAAAAAACAGGAAAACAGAATTTTGACTGTACTGGGCCTTTAAGTTAAGGGTTAAAGATTTTGGGTTAAAACATTAAGTTTCCGAATGGCTAAGTTAAGGCTTGGGATAAGGTGAAAACCAGGGGTTGGAACAGAACCAAAAACCTGGAAAAAAACAAATGCCCCAAACACGGGGGACTTAAAACAGTCCAGCAAAACCCAAATACACGGACAACCGTGACATACAGCCGTGTACAACATGTACATCGAAAATAATCCCGCACAACCAGCAGGCGGGCCGGCTGGTAAATAAAGCCCAACCAATCAACCTAAATTACACACAGGTGAAACCAATAAACATACAAGGAGAAAAAGGGATCAGTGGCAGCTAGTAGGCCGGTGACGATGACCGCCGAGCGCCACCAGAACAGGAAGGGGAGCCACCTTCGGCAGGAGTRGTGACATCCATACTGTATCGGAACAGAACCGTTATTTTAAAAGCATGGGAACTGGTTAATAACGTTATTTTACGTTCCAGGCCTTTTTTTCTAGTCACACAAAAAACGCAACAAAGCGCCTATGCTAAACCCTATCACTTTGCCTGTGTGTGTTTAGGCTACCTGCCCCTCCCCCTCCAGAAGTATAGGCTACTGTGCTGACGTTAAAAGCGTGATTCAGAAGATCGGGAGATATTTTTTATTTGCTCGAGAAGAATGGATTAACRTGTGTGTTTTTAATTCTGGTGCCGCTCTGCACACACAGGCTTGTTAGCTAACGTTAGCTAGCTCAAGCTTCTTAGCTAGCTAGCTCAAAGGACATTCAATGTTCCTCCATAGCAGCCGCTTCTCCTAGGTATAATTCTGTGGACCTATTTCAGAAAATGCATGTCATAACAAGATGCCCAATGCTTCAAGTCTCCTCAACCCTCTCTTGCTCTGCTCACAACAAAATTTCAGGCCCATCTTGCACCATAGGCTACAATTATCTGTCCATCACGCATGTAAACAACTAGCTTGCTTGCTCTATCCGCACTGATTGGTGTATTAATTTAATGAGATAAATGTGAAAAAGTGTTGATTTCACAGGTTAAAAAAGGAACATAAAGGAGCAATATAAACCAGTACTTTTTTGTATTTTGCTGCTCGGAAAAGTGGACCAGAACTAAAAAAAAATAGTGGTTCTGTTCAGAACGAAACAATTGGAAAATAATTTAGGTTCCAACCTCTGGTAAAAAAATAAATATAAAAATGTTTCAGATTTTCGGATCCAGAGTCATGGGATTACAATCCAAATGGTTAAATGAAGGATTCAAGTTTCTGGATATGGTTACAACATTAAGTTTAGGCATTCATTCTGAATGATTAATTTAAGCGTTAAGGTATCAGATAGGGTTAAAATAAAAAATGTACAAACTAATGTTTATCACTGGGATTGAATACGCGACTTTTGGATCCATAGTCATGGGATTACACTTATCTGCCACCCCCGTCCATAATGCCACAGCAAAACCCAAGCCTACTTGATGGTAATAGCTTTCACCGTTGCCCCTAGTGGCTGATTTTGAAGGAATTTCCAGGACAATTTCGAAGTCAATCTTGAGCGATCTGGCTGGGAAGAGAGGGGAGAGAGGTGGAGAGACCTAGCCTCACAGCCACCACATCTTCCCACCTCTTCACCTCCTCACCTAGTCCCTGTCTGCTAAGAACCACTCAATCACAGGAGGCTGCTGAGGGGAGAACYACTCATAGGAATGMCTGGAACGGTGCAAATGGAATGGCATCAAATACCTGGAAACCATGCGTTTGATGTATTTGATACATTCCGCTCCAGTCATTACCACGAGCCCGTCCTCCCCAATTAAGATGCCACCAAACTCCTGGACGCCCAATCCCAGGGATTTGATATGAAAGACAGAAACAGAAGGACACATTTTCTTTCCACCTRTTTTTACCATCGAGCTGATTTGTCAAATGACACTCCCCTTGAAATCCCCCCAGATTGTGGATGCATACCAAATGGCACCCCATTCCTTCTAGAGTGCACTACTTATGACCAGAGCCCTGTCTGTGGGGGAGTTGCCATGGCACTCCGTATCGACCGCCCATCTCCCTCAAAGCACTGCCAAGCCAACTCCCGCTTTCCTTCTCTTTTCTTCCTTTCTTTTCTTATATATAGGTATTGTTTTTAAAGATTTTTTGTCTGCCTAGAGAGGGGGAGAAAGTAAAAGTTTTCCTGAAGGACATTTGCACAAAGAGCTTTAACACCCCCCCCCCCCCCCCGCCCGTCGCCCGTCGCTAAAAACACTCTTTTTACCTCTTTAAATATTGAGAATAATTTCAAATTCCTCCTCCAAACACCTTTGTGACTGGTATGCGTCCCAAATGGCACCCTATTCCATTTATAGTGCACTGTTGTGCACTTCTTTCTACTGAGCCCTATGGGGCCTGGTGAAATATAGTGCACCATAAAGGGAATAGGGTGCCTTTTGGACGTAACATATAAGTGGACCATGGCTGAAATATACATGACCCTCAGTTGTTGCATCGTAGCCTTGTCTTGTTACCCAGGATCCCTTGTGTCTGTGCCAGGGGACAGCCTCCCCGCTCCCCATTGTGTCACTCAGGCTGCAACACCCCCTCCTCCATGTCAGTGGAAAATGTCTCCACTAATAGGGAGTCCCTCTCTGGGCCTGGCCTCTGGCCCTTCTGCCCCCTACTAGCCTCCACACACATGCCACAGCTGCAGAGAGGGAGAGAGGGAGAGGGAGAGGAGAGGGAGAGGAGAGGAGAGAGGAGAGAGAGAGAGGAGAGAGAGAGAGGAGGAGAGAGAGAGAGAGAGAGAGAGAGACCACCTCGCAAACTACGCCTCAACACATAGTACTCTCTCCTCACTCTCCTCTGCTTTAGTGCTGAACACTATATTCACACAGCACAGGCCCCACTCGAGTAGATCACACTGCATGTTGTTCTCTTTGGCCTTTCTCTTTTACAGGGATAAGTCTTGCTTTTTATGTAATTTTATTGCTCAAATGCCTGTGTGTTTCTTTTTCTGTTTTTGTGCTGCTATAAAGATTTGGGTTAGTTGGTAGGTGGGGAGAGCCTGTATGGTGGGCGCGTTAAAGAAAATACAATTATGAGTTCAAGAGTCAGAGATATAGGCCTACAACATGAATATGAACATTTTCTCGGAGTGTGTTGCTGAGTGCATATGGTTGTTGGAGATTGTAAATTGTTGCTAACGGGCCTCCCGGGTGGCGAGTGGTCTAGGGCACTGCATCGCAGTGCTAGCTGCGCCACCAGAGTCTCTGGGTTCGCGCCCAGGCTCTGTCGCAGCCGGTCCGTGGGGCGACGTGGGGTCCGTGGGGGACGCACAATTGGGCTAGCTCGTCCGGGTTAGGGAGGGTTTGGCCGGTAGGGATATCCTTGTCTCATCGCGCTCCAGCACTCCTGTGGCGGGCGGGGCAGTGCGCGCTAACCAAGGGGGCCAGGTGCACGGTGTTTCCTCCGACACATTGGTGCTGCTGGCTTCCGGGTTGGAGGCGCGCTGTGTTAAGAAGCAGTGCGGCTTGGTTGGGTTGTGCTTCGGAGGACGCGTGGCTTTCGACCTTCGTCTCTCCCGAGCCCGTACGGGAGTTGTAGCGATGAGACAAGATAGCAATTACTAGCGATTGGATACCACGAAAAAATTGGGGAGAAAAGGGGTAAAATTTATAAAAATTAAAATAAAATAAAAAGATTTTTTTGCTAACATGGGCCAAGGCATTGGACTTTCCCTCTTTGTAATTTGCAGAGCGGTCTGGCTCTGATCAGTCTCAGAAATGCTCTTGCGCACGCTAGCACATGCACACACATGCATGCAGGGTTTGGTAGGTTACTTTCTAAATGTAATCCGTTACTAGTTACCTGTCAAAAATTGTAATCAGTAACGTAACTTTTGATTGCCCAAACTCAGTAACGTAGTCTGATTACATTCAGTTACTTTTAGATTATTTTCCCTAAGAGCATTAGAAGAAGACAAAATGTATGTTACCAATTGAACGACATCTATTAAAGGCTAAATCAATGTTAATTAAAGTTTACATAGCTGGCCGATGTAAATTTACTTTATGGGTTGGTTATGTACTGTAGGCTTCTTCTAACCCATCGCTTTCTACTAGATATAATAATACGATTAAATTATATCTTTACATTATAAACCAAAGTCTAATAGAATTCCAGTCATTCCAAAAAAATGTATACCCCTTGATCTTCAAGAATAGGACTTGTAAATATGAAGTATAGATTAGCCAAATTGTTTTACCTGAGCACAACCCCAAACTAAGGACTTATAGGCCAGCCCTACTCTGTTGATTATGATTTTCTTGTCATGGAGGGCTGATAGGGCTCATTGATTCGAGTTGAATAATAAATGCTGCGCTCATGGAATGGCAGTCACCGAGCACCACTGGAAAGTGCTATTTACGGTGCCTTGCAAAGTATTCACCCCCTTTGCGTTTTTCCTATTTTGTTTCATTACAACCTATAATCTAAATAGATTTTTATTCGGATAACATGTATGGACAAAATAGTCCAAATTGGTGAAGTGAAATTAAAATAATAACTTTAGAATCACCACTTTATTTTAAGAATGTGAAATGTCAGAATAATAGTAGAGAGAATTATTTATTTGAGCTTTATTTTCTTTCATCACATTCCCAGTGGGTCAGAAGTTTACATACACTCAATTAGTATTTGGTAGCATTGCCTTTAAATTGTTTAACTTGGGCCAAACGTTTCGGGTAGCCTTCCACAAGCTTCCCACAATAAGTTGGGTGAATTTTGGCCCATTCCTCTTGACAGAGCTGGTGTAACTGAGTCAGGTTTGTAGGCCTCCTTGCTCGCACACGCTTTTTCAGTTCTGCCCACAAATTTTCTATAGGATTGAGGTCAGGGCTTTGTGACGGCCACTCCAATACCTTGACTTTGTTGTCCTTAAGCAGTTTTGACACAACTTTGGAAGTATGCTTGGGTCATTGTCCATTTGGAAGACCCATTTGCGACCAAGCTTTAACTTCCTGACTGATGTCTTGAGATGTTGCTTCAATATATCCATATAATTTGCAGTTGCAAATTGTAGTCTGGCCTTTTAATGGCGGTTTTGAAGCAGTGGCTTCTTCCTTGCTGAGCGGCCTTTCAGGTTATGTCAACATAGGACTCGTTTTACTGTGGATATAGATGCTTTTACCTGTTTCCCCCAGCATCTTCACAACGGTCCTTTGCTGTTGTTCTGGGATTGATTTGCACTTTTCGCACCAAAGTACGTTCATACCTAGAGACAGAACGCGTCTCCTTCCTGAGTGGTATGACGGTGCGTGGTCCTTGGTGTTTATACTTGCGTACTATTGTTTGTACAGATGAACGTGGTACCTTCAGGCATTTGGAAATTGCTCCAAGGATGAACCAGACTTGTGAGGTCTACAATTTTTTTTCAGAGGTCTTGGCTGTATTTCTTTTGTTTTCCCATTATGTCAAGCAAAGAGACACCGAGTTGAAGGTAAGCCTTGAAATACATCCACAGGTCACCTCCAATTGACTCAAGTGATGTCAATTAGCCTATCAGAAGCTTCTGAAGTCTTGACATCATTTTCTGGAATTTTCCAAGCCGTTTAAAGGCACAGTCAACTTAGTGTACGTAAACTTCTGACCCACTGGTATTGAGTTACAGTGAGTTATAAGTGAAATAATATGTCTGTAAACAATTGTTGCTAGCAGCACTATGAAGACGAAGAGCTCTCCAAACAGGTCAGGGACAAAGTTGTGGAGAAGTACAGATCAGTGTTGGGTTATAAAAAATATCAGAGACTTTGAACAGACCACAGAGTACCATTATATCCATTGTAAAAAAATGGATAGAATATGGCACCACAACAAACCTGCCAAGAGAGGGCCGCCCACCAAAACTCACGGATCAGGCAAGGCGGGCATTAATCAGAGAGGCAACAAAGAGACCAAAGATAACCCTGAAGCAGCTGCAAAGCTCCTCAGCGAGATTGGAGTATCTGTCCATAGGACCACTTTAAGCCGTACACTCCACAGAGCTGGGCTTTACGGAAGAGTGCCCAGAAAAAAGCCATTGCTTAAAGAAAAAAATAAGCAAACACGTTTGGTGTTCGCCAAAAGGCATGTGGGAGACTCCCCAAACATATGGAAGAAGGTACTCTGGTCACTAAAATTGACATTTTTGGCCATCAAGGAAAACGCTATGTCTGGCGCAAACCCAACACCTCATCACCCTGAGCACACCATCCACAATGAAGCATGGTGGTGGCAGCATCATGCTGTCGGGATGTTTTTCATCGCAGGGCTGGGAAACTGGTCAGAATTGAAGGAATGATGGTTGGTGCTAAATACAGGGAAATTATTGAGGAAAACCTGTTGCAGTGATTTGAGACTGGAACGGAGGTTCACCTTCCAGTAGGACTATGACCCTAAGCATACTGCTAAAGCAACACTCGAGTGATTTAAGGGGAAACATTTAAATGTCTTGGAATGGCCTAGTCAAAGCCCAGACCTCAATCCAATTGAGAATCTATGGTATGACTTAAAGATTGCTGTACACCAGAGGAACCCATCCAACTTGAAGGAGCTGGAGCAATTTTGCCTTGAAGAATGTGCACAAATCCCAGTGGCTAGATGTGCCATGCGTATAGAGACATACCCCAAGAGACTTGCAGCTGTAATTGCTGCAAAAGGTGTCTTTACAAAGTATTGAATTTGGGGGGTGAATAGTTATGCAAGCTCAAGTTTTCAGTTTTTTTGTCTTATTTCTTGTTTGTTTCACAAAAAAACAATATTTTACATCTTCAAAGTGGGAGGCATGTTGTGTAAATCAAATGATACAACCCCCCCAAAAAATCTATTTTAATTCCAGGTTGTAAGGCAACAAAATAGGAACAATTCCAAGGGGGGTGAATACTTTGGCAAGCCACTGTACATGTGAAAAATGAATGGCATTTGCTATAGCCCTATTGTTTACCTTTTGTTGGTGACACTTTGATATCTTGATAATATGTATCTGTTTAAAGAGCAAATCCACAGATGAAACAATAACAAAACAGCCGCCCTGCCTCTGTTTTGGTAAAAAGCTGAGGGATGGGCCTGGAGAAATGTATCCACCCTCAGATTAATAGACAGAGCTATCGATGCAAGGACTGACCATCCATTATATAAAAATTATTATTTTAACCATGTTATGAGGCTATACTGATTTCTGCTCCCGTAAAAGCCTGGGTTTTCTGCACGTTAACACTAGAAGCTTATTACCAAAAATGGATCAATTGAAAGTGTGGGTTCACAGCTCCAATCCAGATGTGTTGGTCATTACTGAGACGTGGTTAAGGAAGAGTGTTTTGAATACTGATGTTAACCTTTCTGGTTGAAACCTTTTTCAGCAAGACAGATCTTCCAAAGGCGGTGGAGTGGCAATCTTTACCAAGGAACACCTTCAGTGCTCGATTGTCTCCACCAAGTCTGTCCCCAAACAATTTGATTTGCTGGTTTTAAGCATTAAACTTTCAAATAGCTCTTTGTTGACTGTTGCTAGGTGTTATCGTCCTCCATCAGCACCGGCCTGTACCCTACCTGCCCTATGCTCTCTCCTGGCCCCTTACACTAAGTCTGAATTTGTCCTGCTAGGTGACCTAAACTGGGACATGCTTAAACCACCTGACCAAGTCCTAAAGCAATGGGACTCCCTAAATCTTTCTCAGATTATTACCAATCCCACAAGGTATGACTCCAAACACCCAGAAAAGTCTACTCTGCTCGATGTTATCCTCGCAAATAATCCTGATAGGTATCAGCCTGGTGTTTTCTGTAATGACCTTAGTGATCACTGTTTTTTACACCCTGTGTTCGTAATGGCTGCTCAGTGATAACGACCTGTCCTGATTTGTCATAGATGCTTGCTAAAAAACTTTCNTAGTGATCACTGTTTTTTACACCCTGTGTTCGTAATGGCTGCTCAGTGATAACGACCTGTCCTGATTTGTCATAGATGCTTGCTAAAAAACTTTCATGAGCCAGCCTTCRTTCATGAACTGGCCTCTGTAAAATGGTATAGAATCAGCTTGATTCCCCTCTGTCGAAGACGCTTGGAKCTTCATTTTTCATATTTTCAGTGGTATTGTTAACAAAACGCCCCCATAAAGAAAATTAGAATTAGAAACAGGTTCAGCCCCTGGTTTGACTGTGATCCTGCAGAGTTACTCCACCTCAAGAATTGCATTTGGCGAAAGGCTCAGCACACGCATACTCAAGCTGACTGGCTATCGTTCAGGCAAATGAGAAGTAAGTGCACTCAGGCTATCCGGGAGGCCAAAGTTAGTTACCTTAAGGAGCAGTTCTCTCTCTGTGGGTCTAACCCCGAGAAGTTCTGGAAAACGGTTAAAGACCTGGGGAATAAACCCTCCTCCTCACAGCTGCCCATGTCCCTTAATGTTGATGATGTGGTTGATACTGACAAGAAGCACATGGCTGAGCTCTTTAATCACCACTTCATTAAGTCAGGATTCRGATTTGACTCAGCCTTGCCTTCTTGCCCGTCCAACATTTCCTTATCTCCCACCCCTTCTAATGRGACTATCCCGATGCTTCTCCCMCTTTTTCCCTTCCCCGCTACAAAGTTTCTCCCTGCAGGCAGTCACAGAGTCCGAGGTGCTGAAAGATCTCCTTAAACTTGACCCCAAAAAAACATCTGGGTCAGATAGTTTAGACCKTTTCTTCTTTAAGGTTGCTGCCCCTATCATCGCCAAGCCTATCTCCYACCTTTTTAACCTGTCTCTCATTTCTGGGGAGGTTCCCATGGCTTGGAAGGCAGCCACAGTTCGTCCTTTATTTAAAGTGGGAGATCAAAGCTGATCCTAACTGTTATAGGCCTATTTCTATTTTACCCTGTTTATCAAAAGTGTTTAAAAAGAAAATGTNTTTGCTAACATGGGCCAAGGCATTGGACTTTCCCTCTTTGTAATTTGCAGAGCGGTCTGGCTCTGATCAGTCTCAGAAATGCTCTTGCGCACGCTAGCACATGCACACACATGCATGCAGGGTTTGGTAGGTTACTTTCTAAATGTAATCCGTTACTAGTTACCTGTCCAAAATTGTAATCAGTAACGTAACTTTTGGATTGCCCAAACTCAGTAARGTAGTCTGATTACATTCAGTTACTTTTAGATTATTTTCCCCCTAAGAGGCATTAGAAGAAGACAAAATGTATGTTACCAATTGAACGACATCTATTAAAGGCTAAATCAATGTTAATTAAAGTTTACATAGCTGGCCGATGTAAAATTTTACTTTATGGGTTGGTTATGTACTGTAGGCTTCTTCTAACCCATCGCTTTCTACTAGATATAATAATACGATTAAATTATATCTTTACATTATAAACCAAAGTCTAATAGAATTCCAGTCATTCCAAAAAAATGTATACCCCTTGATCTTCAAGAATAGGACTTGTAAATATGGAAGTATAGATTAGCCAAATTGTTTTACCTGAGCACAACCCCAAAACTAAGYACTTATAGGCCAGCCCTACTCTGTTGATTATGATTTTCTTGTCATGGAGGGCTGATAGGGCTCATTGATTCGAGTTGAATAATAAATGCTGCGCTCATGGAATGGCAGTCACCGAGCACCACTGGAAAGTGCTATTTACGGTGCCTTGCAAAGTATTCACCCCCTTTGGCGTTTTTCCTATTTTGTTTCATTACAACCTATAATCTAAATAGATTTTTATTCGGATAACATGTAATGGACAAAATAGTCCAAATTGGTGAAGTGAAATTAAAATAATAACTTGTTTCAAAAAATTCAAAAAATTCAAAACAGAAAAGTGGTGCGTGCATATATACTGTACAGTATTCACCCCTTTGCTATGAAGCCCCTAAATAAGATATGGTGCAACCAATTACCTTCAGAAGTCACGTAATTATGTTAAATTAAGTCCACCTGTGTGCAATCTAAGTGTCACATGATCTGTCACATGATCTCAGTATATATACACCTGTTCTGAAAGGCCCCAGAGTCTGCAACACCACTAAGCAAGGGGCACCACCAAGCAAGCGGCACTATGAAGACGAAGGAGCTCTCCAAACAGGTCAGGGACAAAGTTGTGGAGAAGTACAGATCAGTGTTGGGTTATAAAAAAATATCAGAGACTTTGAACAGACCACAGAGTACCATTATATCCATTGTAAAAAAAAAAATTGATAGAATATGGCACCACAACAAACCTGCCAAGAGAGGGCCGCCCACCAAAACTCACGGATCAGGCAAGGCGGGCATTAATCAGAGAGGCAACAAAGAGACCAAAGATAACCCTGAAGCAGCTGCAAAGCTCCTCAGCGGAGATTGGAGTATCTGTCCATAGGACCACTTTAAGCCGTACACTCCACAGAGCTGGGCTTTACGGAAGAGTGCCCAGAAAAAAGCCATTGCTTAAAGAAAAAAATAAGCAAACACGTTTGGTGTTCGCCAAAAGGCATGTGGGAGACTCCCCAAACATATGGAAGAAGGTACTCTGGTCACTAAAATTGACKTTTTTGGCCATCAAGGAAAACGCTATGTCTGGCGCAAACCCAACACCTCATCACCCTGAGCACACCATCCACAATGAAGCATGGTGGTGGCAGCATCATGCTGTCGGGATGTTTTTCATCGGCAGGGCTGGGAAACTGGTCAGAATTGAAGGAATGATGGTTGGTGCTAAATACAGGGAAATTATTGAGGAAAACCTGTTGCAGTGATTTGAGACTGGAACGGAGGTTCACCTTCCAGTAGGACTATGACCCTAAGCATACTGCTAAAGCAACACTCGAGTGATTTAAGGGGAAACATTTAAATGTCTTGGAATGGCCTAGT